>NC_134871.1:25745000-25972500 GCF_049852395.1 Peromyscus maniculatus bairdii
AGGATGTGGTTAGGAAAAGAACCAGAGCAAAGGCAGAGTGAGGTGTGCCCGTGTGAGTAACAGGGGACCTCTACACTTCCCAGAGCCCTGGATGAAGCATTGTTCATCCAACTGGTTATCAAAGTTTCTCCCACACATCATGTACAGTATGAGCTTCGCCCACCCTGCCTGCTGGGGTGTGTTGGATGTGTTAAAACAGCTCAGAGCTCCAGATGATGCCTCACCCAGATCCTGCCCTGGGTCTCAGGAACCTAAAGAGTTCTACACCAGGGCCTCAGTGCCGCAGTCTTCTGAGCCATGCCAGAGGAGACACTGTTACCACAGGACTGGGTCCAGCTAGGGAGAGGCGTCTTCGGTCTGTAGATCTGAGGAATGAGAGCAGAGGATGCTGTCAGCTGAGGGAACTCAGGCATTGCGGGCGCTTCAAGGGTTTGCTTTTTATGGATTTTCTAACTTGGAAAGCAAAGAGGAACGACTTTCATTCTGCAGGCTGCTGCAAACACTGTTGACTCTGGGTGTGCAGTCTGCCTGTACCCTGCGACAGAGCACAGTGGCATCTGTGGGAGCCGGCGCAGGCCAGTGCGTAGACACACACAGGTGCGTCCTCTCTGGCATATTTCTACCTGTGGCCGTGAAGTCCCAGCACTCGCTTTCTGCTGGTGGCAATGATGGGTGTAACCAGCAGGGCCCACGTCTGTTTGTCTGTTTGGAGGGCTGCTTGGCTCCTGACCCACAGCCAGGGGAAGTGGTCTCCAGCTGGACAAGTAGTGTACAAAACTACCCCTGGATCTAAACCTTACAGTGTCTCTGGATCTAGGGCCCTGGTGACTCCCCGCCTCACACATTCCTCAACAGGAATGGACCTCTTCCCGGGCACTGGGCTGCCTTGCCTCCCCGCACAGAAGGTGGGTTGGGTGGAGCACCCTCCCCGGAGTCTTGCCAAAGCACACCTGTTCTGAGAAATGGTGCTGCTGACTCAGGCCCTCAGCCCTGACTGTGATGCCTGCTGGCGGGGGCCTGGAACAGTTGTCGGGTGGCTCTTGGGTGACTCATAAATCAAGAGGCTGACTATTTTCACTCCCAGGGGACTCAAGGCTTTGTCAAAAAAAAAAAAAAAAAAAAAAAAACAAAAACAGGTGGAACCAGCATCTATTCACTCTCTCCTTTTGGCCTCTGTTTGCCTGGGGTGACCATGGGAAGTGCTACTGTGGTTTTTTCACTGCCTCCAAAACTTGCTGGAAGTTTCTGGGCCTTGTGAAATGAAGAATTAGTTTAGGAAGCTTGAAAAAGAAACTTATCGGTTTAGAAAATCAAACACTAAGTCAGCAATCTGGGGTCCGAGGATAGCTCCACTGTCGGAGTGCGGCCTAGCCTGCTCGATGCACTGGGATCAATCCTCGCCCCCAGGTATGATGGCGCACACCTCTAAAGAGCAAGTGTAGACGTTCACGGTCACCCTCAACTCTATAGTGGATTTGAGGCCACACTAAGATACATGAGGCCTTGTCTCTCAAGACTAAACAAATAGCCACTCACCAGTCATGGTTGGTTTTGTCAACTTGACACAAGCTAGAGTTACCTGAGTATCAAGTACTTCAATAGAGAAAATGCCCCCATAAGATTGGCCTACGGCAAGCCTGTGGGGTATTTTCCTAATTAGTGATGGATGTAAGAGGGCCCAGACCACTGTTGGGTGTGTGGCACTCCCAGGCAAGTGGTCCTGCATGCTAAAAAAATTGCAAGCTGAGTAAGACATGGGGAGCAGGGGAGTAAGCACGTTCCTCCATGGCCTCTGCTTCAGGTCCTGCCTCCAGGTTCCTGCCTTGAGTTCTTGCCCTGACATCCCTCGCTGATGGAGTGTGACCCGAGAATTATAGGCTGAAATAAGCACTCTCCTCTGTAGGCTGCTTTTGATCCTGGTATTTTATTACCATAATAGAATCCTAACTAAGATACCAAATGATCTAAACCTATATCACTCACCATGGTAACCACTAGTCACAACTGACCATTTAGTAAAACTGATAAAGAAAATTTGGTGCCCCAATTGCACAAGTCACGCCTGTTTTTCAAGTGCTCGGGAGCCACATGGCTGCAGTACGGGATGGCTTTGGCTTTGAGCAGCACAGCTCTGGAGTACCACAGAACACCATCACAGAAAGTTCCTTGGGGCACAGATGATCTAAACCCAGGGCTAGAGAGCTACACAACTATCTGCTCACTCCTTGATTCAGTAAGTCAAGGGCTAGGTGTGGTGAGAGAATAAACGTGCTGAGCAGGCGGTCGCTGGGCTCAAGGACCACAGCGTCATCACAGACACAGACCTGTCACCCTGAGGATGAAGCATTGCACACAGATGAGCCAACCTCTTACCGAAAGTTAGCTTTGAGTGAGTCACCTGCCGGGCGTGCGCTTTCCAACCCTCCCTGCAGGATCTGCTTGACAGAAGAGCTTAAAGCTGAGTGACAGGTGCCATCCACAGAGCACCTGGGCTGACAGGGGCCAGGGAGGCGGCGCAGCCAAAAAAGAGCTTGCTGAAGAAGCATGAGGACCGGAGTTCAGACCCCGACACCCGAGGGAGCCCACTCTCAGGTCCCGACACCCGCGGGAGCCCACTCTCAGGTTCCCGACACCCGCGGGAGCCCACTCTCAGGTTCCCCGACACCCGCGGGAGCCCACTCTCAGACCCCGACACCCGAGGGAACCCACTCTCAGGTCCCGACACCCGCGGGAGCCCACTCTCAGGTTCCCGACACCCGCGGAAGCTGCCCAGGCTGATCTGGAGCCTTGTGATCCTACCTCAGCCTTCTGAAAAGTGGAACTGTAGGCCGGTGCCGCCAGACCAGCTTGCTGGTGCCTTCTCAAGAGAGCAATGGGGCCGCTGAGCTAACTCAGCAGGTAAAGGCACTTGCCACCAAGCTTACCAACCTGAGTTCAATCCCCAGAACCCATGGCGGAAGGAGAGAAATGATGCTTGGAAGTTGTCTTCTGATCTACACACACACACACACACACACACACACACACACACACTCATCATATGCACACACAATAATAATTTAAAAATATACAGAGAGCAATTAAGTAGCGCATCTGATAGTACCATTGTCACATGTGGAGTTGACACCATTGGCCTCCTGGAATCTCTGGATACTGCTTCCCAACATCCTTCAGAGAAACTGGCGAGCAGCTTGCTGCCTCTTTCTCCAGCACATCGGTTCCTTGCTTGAAGGATTTTCACAAAGTTTTTAGAAAGAGTTTTTACTGAAGTGTCCGTGTTGGGCAGGCACATTTGCCATGAGCACAGTACAGGGACTGAATGAGTCACTGCAAAGCACATTGAGTGACCGGTTCTTACACACTTCTCGGCCAAGTCATCTCAGGGGAGGAATGGCCAAGGAATAAAGACACCAGAGTGAGGGCAGACTCAGTCTATACTCCAGAGCCTGAAAATCACGACCGGACTGGGAAAGAAATGCTTGGGAGAACCTAAATCAATCCCTCCAGAGGAGGACAAGAAGAAGACAGAAAGAGAGGAGGAAGGGGGAGGGAGAGATGACAAGGAGGAGGGAAAGAGGGGGGAGGGACAAAGGGGAGATGACAAGGAGAGGGAGGATCCTTGTTAACCTAGTGGGAGTCATAATTAGTTACAGCCAGAGCAGCCGCCAAAGACATTTATGAATTGTTTTGGAGTAATTTTGGTTTTGTTTGTTTGTTTTTACACTAAAAGATTGCAGTGGATGATTTGTGAGCTTGTCAGCCAGGCTACTGAGAACTTCTCTGAAAAAGACTCCAGGAAAAGGAATTTATTTGTGTGTGTGTGTGTGTGTGTGTTGTGGGTGGGGAGGACAATGCTTAGAATAGGGTAGACATATTTTCAGGATTCAAAAATCTAAGGAGATGCAGCAGGGTCTACGAGAAGTCTCCTTACCTGTCTGCCTGGTCCCACTCTGCTTCCACATTCGTTCATAGGGGAGAACATTTAGCTCTTTTGCACCCATCCCAATGTCCTTTACACTTCTACAAGAAAATACATGCACATATTTTCCTTTCTCCAACTCTACTGTACACACATCATACTATAGAGCCTGTTCTGCATGTTGCTTGTTTTCGAACTCTGTTCATTCAGAGAACACATCTTCCACCTGGCCACACAGCACTCCACTGTATGATCCGGCCAGAAGCTCTTTGATGATTCTCTCTAGATGGCCACTGAGCTGATGTCTAAACTTAGTGTTACCTCAGGCTGTGGTTAATACTCCTAACACACGTTACCTCTCACACACGTAGTGTATCTCTTTAATGAAATCTCAAGAGAGGAGGAGGAGGAGGAGGATTGTTGACCAAAGCCTTTACAATTTGCATAGATAATGCCAAGTTGCTCTCCACAGAGCCAGGCTAATTTACACTTCCTCCATCAGTGATTGAAAGTGCCAGCAGAAGACACTAGCAGAGTCTTCAATTTTTGTCAACATAATAGGTTAAAATGATAGCTCAGCAGAAAATTAATTGGCATTTTTCTTATTGAGCTGAGGTCAAATGTCTTGTATGTATTTAAGTCAGTTGTTCTTTCCTGTGAATTGATCTTATCTTTTGCTCATTTCCCCCCCTGTGGGGTTATTGGCTATTTTAAAAATTGATTTCTTATTAATTTTTCTCCAACTTTCTTACCAATTTCAAGATTAGTTCTTTGTCTATGATCAGAGTAACAATTAGTATAAACATACATAGAAATAAAAAGTAACTCTTTTGACCATTTTAATGACTAAACAAAAAATCATTTTCAAGAAAAGCTAGCGGGAGCCCCAGGTCCCCACCTCAACACTGGCCCAGTTTCTGGCTCTCTCTTTTTATCTGCTTTCTTGGGACCTTTGTATTACTGCTTCCTCTTACGGGAACAAGGCCTCCCTTTGTCCTCCTGGTAAGTTCCTCCTCCCTTTCTCAAGGCCACGCAGCACTTCCTCATTTGAAAGAGCAAGTGGGGGGAGTGGAAGAGAGAGGCCTTGAGGCCAGGAGGTCCTTCCAAAGCAAGGGCTGGGCTGCTGCCGGGAAGCCCAGCTGGACAAACGAGGCTGGGCTGCGGAGCTGTCCCTTGAGAGCTGCAGGGACAGGACTGTCCAGAGACCGCGAAGGGGAAGGACTGTCCAGAGACCGCGCAGGGGCAGGAGTGTCCAGAGACCGCGCAGGGGCAGGAGTGTCCAGAGACCGCGCAGGGGCAGGACTGTCCAGAGACGCGCAGGGGCAGGACTGTCCAGAGACCGCGCAGGGGCAGGACTGTCCAGAGACCGCGCAGGGGCAGGACTGTCCAGAGACCGCGCTGACCAGAGGCCCCTGTGGGGAGGCGGCTGAGGGAAGAACACTCCGCAGCCTGGGAGGATGTTTAGTCTGGACAAATGTGCTCAGTGGCAAAGCTTCCAGATAAAGGAGGAAACTTCGGGAAACAACCTAAGAAATGAATGCTTCCTTCCTGCCGGTGGTTCTGACCCGGAACCATCTTTGGCGGCTGACTTTCCTATTAGCTCCTACCTGACAGTCAGCATTTTCTGGGGCTGTCTCCTGCATCTCCTCTTCCTTCTCCCCGGCATCCTCATTTAATTTTTATGTAATTGGACCCAGCAAGGATGCTCTCGTCTGCAGCAAGGGCTGGGGACTCACCCAGGCTGGCCTCAGTCACTTTCTCTTGGTGGTGTACCCAAATGCACTCTTCCCCCAGGGCATCTGGGAACCCTACAGGGTGCAGGCACTATCTCTTTGCAGAGGCTTTGTTTCCACTGGGCACTGGTACACATCCGCCATTCCCCCAGCCCCAACAGGGTAGGGGAAGGAGTTCTGTTGCATGTTCTAGCAAATTCTTTTCTAAGTCCCAACGATCCTGCCTTGCTTTTTCATTGTGACTTAGCAAGAAGTAAGATTTCTATAAGCCCTCGGTGAACAGCAGGACCAGCAGACACAACGTGAAAGTGGATATGAATTGGGACTGCACTTTTTCCTGATGCAATTTAAAATTCCCAAGGCCAGGCTGCCTGTCTCCTTCCATCAGAAAAAAGAAATGAGATGGTGGGACCCAAGTGACTCATTCACTCACAGAAGCGCACACCTCAATCAGGATGCTAAATTATGAACACAACCTTGGACTTGCTGCCAAGACTGTCAATAAGTGAAGGCCGGTTCAGACCTCTGCATCGATTGCCCACAGCACTGAGTGTCCACAGGAGTACTGAGACAGCTCAACTCCAGTCTACCCTCGGAGCCTGCCACGAGAAGAATGTCTCCACTGTGGCAAGGTCAGCTAGCTGTGGGACACCAGCAGAAACTGGACTTCCTGGGGGAAGGAGGCAGGGAAAGTCTATGCCACACAGGGCTTGTTCACTGAACATCCTAAAGAAGTAATAATGTGGCAGAGAGGCCTAAGTCAGGACCGATAAACACACAGGGCTGTACTTCCTCTCGGGCTTTCTATCCATCCTGCATACAGACATCACTAATCAATCATGACCGTTTTTCTGTCCCTGAAAGTATGTTGCATCCCTAGGAGCCATAACTGCTGACAAAGGTCCTCGGGCTACTGAGAAAGTCAAGACAGTATTATTTTCCTTATGAGGTGGAGCTTTGTGGTTAACAAAGTCCGTATTGTTGCTTGTATACCTAGGAGTCAAAGTTTCTCCTTGTAGCAAGGAAGCAGTGTGCTGCTGCCTTATTGGGTGGATGGGAGCAGGCAGGAGCAGGGCTGGACCTAGAAGAAGCTGCTTCCACAATCTGGGAAGGATTGAGCAATAAGGAGGTGCGGATGTAGGATGCCTGTCCCAGGGGTGACGTCAATATCTTCCCCAGCGACTGGAGACTGAGGGAACAGGAAGAGCAGGGAAGACCAGTCACTCCTCTTCGGTGATTCCTGGTACACAGAAAGAACAGAGAACAGCCCTCTCCCACCTTCCTACTTACTAGGTGTTCCATTTTTTTATTCGTTTCCAGTCTTTGTTGAGAGTCCATCTTTGGCCAGAGTTTTAATGTGGGTGAATGAATTGAGACTCCTGCTTGTGAATTTCTCAGCTGCCCCAGCCATTCTCCCTCAGCACAGGCGTTTGCTGCTTCGGGCAAAGAACAGCATCACAAGACAGACAGACAGACTGACTGCTCCTGAGATTCAGAAGCCAGACGTGGCTGCAGCCTAGATCTTGCGTATCAGAAAGTCAAAGTCCTCGTGGTGACTTTGGGGTGACAGCTCTGTTCTGGGTCTTCACTGTGTCTGGCCTTGGGGACATTAAAAGGAGGGAAACAGAATGTGCCAAAGAAAGAAGCAGGGGATTCGTGTGGACAACTTGATACCGTTGTGTAGAGCTTTTAAATGGCGGTAACGTAGAACAGAGTCCTGAAAGAGCGTAAACAAGCAAGAGCAGAGGGAAGGCCCCCGGCACTCTGCTCCTCTCCAGTCATCGCTCCCAGGGCGTGGGAGAGAGTGGGGTATTTGGCACTATCTATAGTAATCCATTTTATTTTTAAAAAGAGAGAGGGGTCTAACACAAATATGGAAAATGTTAGCATCTCTTTATTCTTGATAGCAGATACAAAGGTGGCATGTTTATTTTCTGATTTTTCTGCATGTTAACATATTTTGTAATTTTCTTGAAAAGTTTAAAAACCATACCTACATATACACATACCACACATACACATACATCATACATACCACATATACATACATCAGACATATCATACATACATACACACCACATATACATATGTCAGATATATCATACACACAGACACACACACATACACATGCACACACCATACATATACATATACTATAAATACCATACACATACCACATACAAACAGCACCCATACACATACATCATATATAACACACACACATAGGCACACGCACACCATACATACACATATATTGTAAATGTCACACACATATCACATACACACAGCACTTGTACACACACACACACCACAATCCAGAAAGGCCCTAAGCACCTCCGCTGCTTAGTCACATATTTGGAGACAAGCATCTAAGTGTGAAGATGTAAGAGAGGGAACCAGGTGCCGAGGGTCCTGAGGACGGGGTGCCGAGGGTCCTGAGGACGGGGTGCCGAGGGTCCTGAGGACGGGGTGCCGAGGGTCCTGAGGACGGGGTGCCGAGTGTCCTGAGGACGGGGTGCCGAGGGTCCTGAGGACGGGGTGCCGAGTGTCCTGAGGACAGGGTGCCGAAGGTCCTGAGGACGGGGTGCCTGCAGCCTCCTTTCCAGGGAAGAGGGATTGACAGCTCTGGCAGAATCATCTACAGCCTGCAGAGAACAGGAGCGGCTAAAGGTTCCCCATGGCCCGAGGCCAGGGAGCGAAGAGGAGGAAGGACCTAGAACTGGCCATTTCCGCCATCCTCAGAACAGACACACCTATCAGCGTGAGTAACAGAAAAATGAAGGATTTTGCATCACCTGAGGATTCTGCTAAATGAAAGATAAGTAAGACACAGCCCCTGTTCTCAGGGAGACAGAAAAATCAGCTATCAGGATGTGGCATCCTCAGAGAAAAGGGACAGCAAACTGATACAGAAGCTCCCCGCAAAGAAGTGATCCCCTTCGAGTCGGGCGGTGGTGCACGCCTTTAATCCCAGCACTCTCCAGAGTGAGATTCAGGACAGACACCAAAACTACACAGAAAAGCCCTGTCTCAAAAAACAACAACAACAAGAAAGTGAGCCCCTTCTTGTTAGCCAGATGTCCTAAATGGGATGTAGTAAGAAGGGATGAAGTGCTTGTTACGGTTCACGGCTTCAGAGGTTCTGGTCCTCAAATGGCTAGGGGCTGGACTGTTACTGGCTCTGGTAAGATGGCTTTGGTCCATCATGCAGGACCAAAGCTACTCACCTCATAGCAGCCAAGGAGTAAGAGAGGAAAGAAAGGAGAGAAGAAGGAAGAGCACCCTTCAAATGCACACCCAGTGACCTTCCTCCACCAGGCCCCACCTCCCAGTTGTCCACTAGTGATCTGATCAGAGCTCTCGTGACCTAATCATCTCTGGAAATGTCTCCACAGACACACCCAGAAGTGGACTTTACTAGTCTCCTCGGTGTCTCTCAAGCCAATCAAGTTAACTGTCAAAACTAGAGATCACATCTATCTTTCTCCGTAATATCTGTCATCTTTGGGATATGCATTAGTTGTCTGTGGCTGAGTAACAAATTGACTCGAAATTCAGCAGCTTAAACAGTAAGAATTACCTCATGGCATTGAAACCAGAAGCAGTTTAGTGGGACAGGTCAGGCCCGGGGTGTCTCTTTATGAGCACTGGGCTGCTGCATCCAAAGGCTTCATGGGGAGGCTGAACTCATGAGGCTGCCTAGTGCTGGCCACTGCGGGAGGCGAGTTCTTACCGTCTGGTCCTCTCTGGGGCTCCAGGCTTCTTCAGAGCAAAGACTGAGAAGAGACGAGGAAGAACAAGGGTATCTTTCTTGAGGGGAATGGAGGAATATCACAGACTTGTGAATCTGTTTCCACAACCGCCACAGGGCATGAAGGAAGCCAGATTTCCGCAACTTCTCCTGCTGACCCGACTCTCAGAATGTGGTGGGTTGTTATAGACCCAGTTCTAATAACATTGGAGGTTCATTTGGCAAGACTGGAATTTGGAGCCAGACACAGTTGGGGAAAATTAAACACATCTTAACAAAGTCCAGGCAAAACTCTGTCACCCCTGGAATGGCGTCCTCAAGTGAGTTCAGAAAGTTCCACCAGACTCGGAGAACCAGGGAGGCAGAAGCCACATAAGGCATGAGCTCTGATAAGGTCCCATCAATCCTCTAAAGCAGAGTGACAAGATCCAACAGGGGCTGGACAGGGCTACCAGGAGGAAACACCAGGGAGTTCTAACCCTGAGCCTGGGACCTGGGTACAGAATGCTGCTCGCCAGATACAGCCATGGGCATGAAGGCCCTGGGTATGAGGCTGGACTGCACAACTGCTATGTAAATATTGGTGTAGAGACTCAGCGAAGCTCCCACAAAACTGGAAGAAAAAAAACCCTAACTTCAGAAAGAACTACATTGAAATTTTGCAATCTAAACATCACAAGTGAAATCACTTTAATTTCTGCACTGGTGTGAAGTTGTGTGTTTTAAGAGTCGGCATCATTTTCATTTTGAATTATGTAATGGTAGAGAGTGGGGCAGATCACACAAGGCTCTGAACGGAGCTTATGGTCTAGCATATCACAGTTTGCTGGTGTCCACCAGCTCTGGGAAAAAAAAACAACGGAAGGGGCAGGTGGGAGCTGAAATTCATTCCGAGCACTGGCTCACCATAAAGGACCTTTTTCCCCCCAGTGTCTGCTAGTGGCTGGCTCCCTGGTGGACTATGGAGAGCTGGGCTCGGGAGTTCTTTGGTCCTTGGAGAGACAGGACATCAGTGGTACCCTGGGCAGACTCCTCCTGCTAGAAGCAGCCCTGCCCAGGGTCCACCTCCACAGCTGCTCGCATCAAGCCCTCACTAGGCAACCGGCCACTCAGAGTATCAGGACCCTTTCTCAGCATGGGTGGCAGAGCCGCAAGCATCCCGTCCCGGGGTCCTTACAAGGTCCGCTGCTTATTAATTGACCTCAAATTTGACCAGACTGGGCTTCAAGAAGGCAAGAACCAAGGCTGAGGAAGTGTGAGACCAACAGCCCGCACAGAAGAGCCTACCCTCCCGGTTGGCTGAGAGAAGCCTGCTGAGATGGCTGACTCAACTGGTCCCTCCAGGGTAGGGAGCTTCAGCAGTTGGCTGCTGGACCAGCTGAGTCCCAGCTGAGTCCCAGCAGCATGTTTTAGCAGCTCCCCTCAGCCCGGCCCAAATCCCCGAGGCGCTCCACTGGGGCTCCATCTTGGTCAGAAGTGGTCCAAAGTATCCTAAGGAAGAGGGAGCGCCGGGAGGCTGGACCCTTGCCCCGTGGGCTCATTCGACCCCACAGCAGCAGCCTGCACTGGATACCTGTATTCGTTCGAGGGCTTTGGAATTAAAAAGACAATTTTTAACCACAGACAATTAAACTGAAGGAACTGACATACGGAAATGAGTCACGTGGCAGACCAGACTGATTTTGTAACAACCTGAATCTCTCGGGACCTGTTTACAAGCCATCTAGACCCTTCTCTTTGGCGACTCCCCAGCAGCCCAGGCGTGACTTAGCACGGAAATTGGATCTGATTTTTTAAAAAACGCTCCTTGTGACACAGTGCTCTGCAGTCAGGGCAGCGCACTGCTGTGCACTGAATTATTGAACAGGGCGGATGTTTGCCTTTCCCGTCACAGATTTTCCTCTTCGTGGCTCCTTGTCAGGTCAGTCATTTTAAATAGGCAGCAGGACTGAGCCAGAGTCCAGTCATGTTTGAACAGTTGCCAAGACTCCGGGGCACCAGGCCTGCAGGGCTCCAGGGTCATGGGGACCTCAGCTTTTGGCACATGCATAGCTTGGTGACCTCTAGCTACTGTTTGAGGGATCAAATCTTAAGGCATCTAAAGCCCAAACCATTAACCCTCTCGCCCAGCTTCTCCACCTGTTCTGCTATTTTTGCTAGTGGTACCACCATCTCCCCAGCTGCCCAAACCCTCACCGGCTGGACCCTTAACCCTCAACAGGTGGCTGCTCTCAAGTCCGGCTCTGGTACTTGTTGAAATCTTTTCCAACACTACTCAGCCCACCCAGTTCTCACCACTTCTGGTTTGGTGGTGGTGTTTAACATCTAGATTTATTGATGATTGATTGGTTGATTGATTGTTTGGCTGTGCTGGGGCTCAAATCCAGGGTCTCTAGACCAACACTGTCCCTACGGTACACCTCCAGCCCTTCCTCCAGGTTCTTAGCCACTCTTTCAGTTAGGGTCCCTTCACCCAATCCTTTGGCTATGGTCAACACGGTTGTCCAACATCCACTGTTTTTATTGACATGAAGATAAAGTCTGTTTTGTGTGTTATTCAGTGAGATCTTTTCTGGGTCAGTTCTACTACCTACAACATTGGCCTGTAAAAGAATAATGCAGGAGAATTAAAGCAGATAAAGTGTGTAAGGGACTTGGTTCACTATCAGGTGTCCAGACAGTCTGGGGAATGTCCACTCTCGCCATCTCTGATGCTTTGCAAATCTGGCTGCTCTGCTTTCAGCTTTATGGGGTCCTGTGTTTGTTGTTTTTGAGACAATGTCTCAGGGTGGCCTTGAACTCCCCAGCCTCCGCGTTAGCCTCGGAAGAGTTGGGGTTGTGCGTGCGCTGCCATATCTGAATCTCACTCATCCTCGTTTTTCTTTCTTTCCTTTTTTTTTAAAGACAGGGTTTCTCTACATAGCCCTGGATGCTCTGGAACTTGCTGTATAGCCCAGGCTGGCCTCGAACTCACAGAGATCTGACTGCCTCTGCCTCCCGAGTGCTGGGATGACAGGTGTGCGCCAGCACCGTTGGTTCTCATCTTCATCCCGCCCCTGGAATATCTTGAGATAAATACACACTCTCCAAACATGCGAGGCTGGCTGACGTGTTTGTGTCTTACGTAAACCATCTTTTCTTTCGTTTTTCTTCTCTCTTCATGAGTGCTAGGGACTGAACCCAGGGCCTTATGCCCATGGGAAATGCTCTCCCGTCCAGCTGTACCCCAGCCCATGTGACTCACAATTAAAGGTTATCTCAACAGTTCCCACCGCAAGGATGTCTGACGCTCTCATCCTGGAGTTTTCGTTGCCTTTGTAGACAGTTGCTGCCACAGCTGCCTTGAGCCATTTATCCTCCTTTGTGACTCCTTTGGTATACAGTGCTTTTGTGATTCCTTTGGTATACAGTGAATACCCTACGAGCAAAAAGAGAAATGCATGTGTCCATTTACGCAGCAGTCATGTGGAAACAATGCTGGGTCATCCACTGTCCTAGACACTGTAAACATGAGTGCAGTGGACGTGATCTATAATAATCAGGATGCTTGGCTGCAGACAACTGTGTCCCTTTAGTTTAAGCAGAGTGGCTTTTATTGCAGCATCTTGGGACAGGACAGTCTGGTGTGTGTGTAAGGGCAACAGCAATGCTACTAAGAGCTGAATGGACTAAGGAACTCCCCAACAGCTCAGAGATGTTCGAGTGGAAGCCGGATTGGCGCAGACTAAAGGATGCTCCCACTCAGCTTGCCAGGAGATGCCTCTTCATTACTCTTGTCCATGTGAAGTCTCACATACTTGGTGAAACTGTAGCACAAACCTGCATTCCAGTTTCAAAAATCCTGTCATAGATGTTGTTGTAGCCTTCCAAAGCTACCCGGGGCTCAAGCACATGTATGGCCTTGGAATGGGGTTGAATGTGTTAAACTACAAAATCCTCTCTGTTACAGAACCTCAGCCTGGGAAGAGAGTTACAAATGCGTGCAAACACCACAGTGTTATCAGAGTGGTACAGATGAGCTGGGAAAGCCAGAGAAACAATCCTCACGCCAGACGAGGGACTCTGTATGAAAGGTAAAACTTTGCAGGTCCAGGACATTTTTTCTTGTTTTTGTCTTGTTCGTTGTTGTGCTGGTTTTTACTGCACCAGCACATTCTATATGCTGGGCAAGTGTTTCCCCACAATAGGCTGAGTTTTAAAGACTTGGGGATGGGGAGATGGCTCAGGTAAAGCATTTGCCACCCCAGTATAAGGACTGAGTTCAGATCTCCCATGTAAACGCTACAGTCCTGGTATTCAAGAGGGAGACAGGAGATCCCTGAAACAATCTGTCAATCGAGACAAACTGAATCAATTAGCTCTAGGTTTCAGTGAGGGACCTGACAAGCTCTGGGTTCAACAGAGAGACACCTCAATATAGAAGGTGGAGAGTGATTGGGCAAGGCACCCAACGCCAACCTCTGACCTCCACATAAATACAAATGCACACATATGTGTGCCTATGCACTTGAACATGGATACACCCACACATGTCTCACATATCCACAGCAAATAAAGATACTGCTTATCCTGAAGGTACTGGGCAGTCATTCCTGATTTAAGCAGGTGAGTCATTGGGTTCTTTCTGTGTTAGCTACTTAACCAAGATTTAGTTGGTTGGGAGAAGGGCAAGGTTAATAGAAAAGAGAGACAGTTAGGAGTCTGCTTCCTCTAGGAAGGAATGCTCGGCGATACAACTGAACCAAGGTAGCAGCAAGGCTAAGGAAGACACAGAGGTGAGGGCTTTTTGAAGCAGGTTGCCAGCAGCCTGGTTTGGGTGGCTGGGAGACTGCAGTATGCCAAAGCATCACGGGGCCTATCAAAGAGACTGCGGTATGCCAAGTCAGCATGAGGTCTATGAAGGTGGGAGAAAGCAGTGAGTCCAGTCTCTAATACAGGAACTGGGAAGTGGGTGTGGAGTAGCCAGGTCCAGATGTTTAGAAAACAGCTGGACAGTCCATGTCCGGGACTTGGGTGGCTGTGCTATATAGTCGCCATACATTGCCCTTTCACCTTTCCCCATCTCATCTTGAAGACAACTTTTGGAGAAGACATGTGAAGGTGAGAATTTGACTTCTGTGAATAGACACTCACTCCAGGCGTGTCCAAGCAGAGAATTAGAGGCAGAGATGGGGCAAGGATGGTCACGTGACACAGACTGAGCTTACCAATTAGCACCAGCTAGGCTTCTTCTGGACCTATTAGGAGAAGACAGTCTGTTTTTGTGGGGCTAAGTGGTGAATGCAAGCCTACCCATACCACCCAGGAGCCACTTCTTCATCTTGTAACCTGGCTGCCTATCTAAGCCCAGGTATTACCAGAGTAAGCCACTATCACAACTACCCAGTGGATAGTCAGAAAGTCTAGATAGACAGATTCCATGTTTTCTGGGAATGGAGAGTGTGTGGAGCAGTCACACTGGCCATACAGAGATACTCTGCACTCAAGGCCATTTCTCTTGAGTGTTTCAAGACACAGATGAGCAGCATGATAAACAGTGAGTGGATGGAATCATCCATGTCTTCCTTCACTGGGTGATCCCGGCTAACAGCGGGGCTCTCCATTCTCACAAGCCTGCTTTCCGGTGGAGCTGTAGGCAGTTAACTCCGCAGACTTCTCATTTGCTTGCTGTTTCTCCACCTGCACAGGGACTAACAAATGTCCTGAGATTTCACTACAGGAACGACCCAGAGGCCACCGGCAGCTCTCTTCTCGAGTGCTGAGACTGTACAAGCATGTTAGTTAGTAGGTGGGATTTCTCCGGGGCTGTGGGGAACTGAGGGACCAATGGAAGAGGGGAGAATGTTGAGCAGGCACACTTACTCCCTCCTGAGCTGTAAGGACAAACAAGTCACATGCCATCCCGGACTCTCCGCATCAGAGTCCCCTGAGCCCAACACAGGGAGAAAGGAGGCTGGAGTGTGGTCATGGCGATAGAAGAATTTCTTCTGAGAGAGACATGAATGGGTCAGGTGTTGTGTTAGCTTACCTGTTGCTGTGACAGAATCAACTTTAAGGAGAAAGGGTTTATTTGGGCTTACGGTTCCAGGGTACAGTCCATCACAGCAGAAGTCATGGTGACAGGAAGTTGAAGCAGCTGGTCACCATGTGTCCTGTCAGGGAGCCAAGAGAGATGAATGCTGGCACTCAGACAGACTTATTCAGTTCAGGACCCAACCTAGAGAACGGTTCCACCAGCATTAGGATGGAGCTCCTCACCTCCACCAAGTAACTCAGTCTAAAAACTCCTTCGTGGATCTCCCAGAGGTTTGCTCCCTGTTGATCAAGTTGACGATCAATATTAACTATCTGGGCCCGGGGCTGTGACTCAGCTGACAAGAATGCTTACTGTGCAAACATAAGGCACTGCGTTCAGATCCCCAGCGACCACAGGAGAGCCAAGCATGGCCACACATGAGCCTGTGGGCCCAGTGCTGTCAGGGGTGGAAAAGGAGTGGAGAGTGATGAGTACGACACGCAGTGTCCTCTGGCCTCACCACTCACATATGCGGGCAGTGGCGCTTGCATTCATGTGCATACATATACTCCATGTGCTCGCACACACAGACTGTGCAAGTTTCTAAACCGTTAGAAAATCGGGGCAAGTGTTAGATTTTCCCTCAGGGAAAGCACTGCATCAGATGACAGTGACCCTGGCATGGCAGAAGTACATATGGAAGAAGAACCTGGAGTGGTAGCTGGTCATGGAGGAGGCACGCAGCCGAATGACTGATAGATAGAATTGTGTCTGGCTTACCTACACCGTAGACCCAAGGGTGCTTTGGATGCAATGTAGAAAAACACTGACTGCTCCTCCCACTCCTCTGCCTCACGTTACACCCTCCTGGGTTTTCTGGATACACACACACACACACACACACACACACACAATAAACACTGCTATAACTTGGCTATATCTCAAAGTGGTTAAGTAGCCCATATACCTGGTGAGTGGAGGCCTGGGAGGAAAGCCCAGACCATGGGCCAGTTGAGGCTGAAGACTCTCTCAGATCTGAACCACCAAAGCACTTTGTCATGCTTTCTAATTCTAAAACAAAACGCTCCAATCACTGGATTCTCATTGGCCAAATTCAGGCTGAAGGTGGTTGTCAGTACCAAATTAAAACCAATGATATGGTGTGTCAGGCTTGCTTTGGTGGTCTTCTTGAACTACACAGAACTTCTCTATGGCCTACTCCACAGCCAGGCACACTGAGATACAGAAGGATTATAGGACCTGTCCAAGGAGCATATGGAATGATGGCTAACATTGGGGTACCTCAGGAAGAGCAGAGTGGCTGTATGTGCACCCAATTTCAACAAGGAATGTAAACTATTCACTCCAGCATTTTAGATCTGAAGCCTGGTCATTTTTTTCCTGTAACAGCTTTTCTTTTACACTTCACCTAACCTATCCCAGTGACAGCTGTCTCCTTAGGAAAACCATTAAGACGGTCTTATGAAAACAGCCTCTGGCCAGACCAATAGGAACAGAGTTGAGGATACAAGACACAGCCCTTGGTGATCTAAGGGAACTTGTGGCTTTTCTGGCCTGCGGGTGTTGGGACAGGTACAAATATTAGGCAAAGCCACAGAAATAACAACCCAAATTAAGGTTTAATATCCAAGCCATTGTAAAGATAATAAGTATGCTTTATAATAATTGCTGGGAGTGAGAGTCGGGTAGGAAGCATTGGGAACACTCTCAGCTCTGGCATCTTCATATGCAAACCAGAGTTTAGAGTGCCAACCCTACCCACAGAGGACTGGAATAACGATGCCTCTTAACTAGCTGGAGACAGATTTAGAAAATGCTGGCTTTGCCATGGGCCTGCCAGCCTCAGATTCACGACTAGAAATGACCAGAATGACCACACAAACCGAGGCCCCCTGAGACAGGTATTAGCTCACTTCTGCCTCAGGCTGGAAATCCTGCTGGCATATAAAGCAAGCTTCCAGGCCACAAGCATTCCAACTGAGTGACTCTGGCCCAGGCATGGCATCCACCACAGGGACCTCAACTGCCTATGAATTCAGTGACCACCCACAGCTGCCCCAGGCCCTCCTTTCAGGGTGTGTTTGAGTCACTCTTGCCCTCATGCCACAATAGACAACCACCAGTTCCTGGGGTTGTGCAACTAGCAAGCAGAAGCAGAGCAAAGGTAACTAGACATTCCCCACCCCATTATTATTTTAACTTTTAAATATACAGAGACAGAGACAGACAGACTTAATCCATAGAGTTGTGGTATTTCTCTGTGGAGGGGTGTGTGTGTGTGTGTGTGTGTGTGTGTGTGTGTGTGTGTGTGTGTGTGTGCGCGCGCATGCACTCATTCCTCTGGACAGGTCTGCAATGGATGCCAGTCATGTGCCAGGCATCATCTGGGTGATTATACCTAGACAACACAAACATCCTAGGGGAGATGTAGTCTACCTGCATCATACTATGCTCCAGACCACTCACCATCAATGAACCGCCACTGGTGAGATATCCTGCACATGGTGCTCGGAGACCTGTTCCTTCTAGAAACACTGATGTGCCCAGATAGGCTTTCTGCTCCATTTTGCACTGTTTTGATCCAGGATGCACCTTGCTCTCCAGCCTAGCATCACACATCTGATCCCCAGCACCCATACTCATCCAAAGCCCTTTCTCCCACAATCCTTCTGGAAGTTAGGTTTGAGTGCCAGCATGGAGTCCCCTGCCGGAGTTCAACGCTGGGCTTCACCAGATACCAGCTGGAAATGTTGTTTCCTTATCTAGTACATAGAGACAGTGGTGCTTTGTTTACTGTATTAAGAAAGACACTCTCTGTTTTCCAATCAGTTTTTTTATAACAATGTTTGCAAAACTGGTGCCTTTCTTGGTTATTCTTCATCCCGTCGGTAGGCCCATGGTCCTTTCTGCTTTGACCGAAGCAGCTGTGTTTTCCAGCCTGTGCCAGGAAGTAAGTATCTTGCAAGACGTGTGTGTGCAACTGGCTTTGAGCCAACTGAAGAGAGTGTCACTGAAAGGAACTATATGGTAGAGGGGACATCACAAAGGGAGAGGGCAGGTCCCAGGGTGACTGACACCAGGCCTTCTGGAGAGTCAAAACCAGAGCATGCAACAACAACGTCAACGATGGCACTGGGACAGTGACACTGTCACCCTCAGTGTCACACACTGCTCAGGAGTTCCACAGGGGCTGCCATGTGGAGCAGAGCAGGCTTGCCTTGTGGCCAGCTTCTCTGACACACTGAAGGCGATGAAACTGAAGCTTTCCGTTGCTCCTAATGCCCAAGTTTTAAATTCATTAAACATGAGGCTTTGTACTCAAACAAGTGTATATATGTACACAACACACACACACACACACACACACATTAGAGCACCACTCACAGTATCCAAAAGATGGATACAACTCAAATATCCATTGGCACATGGGTGGATCAATAAAATATGGGATGTCCACATATGGAATATTATTTGGAATGGAAAAGAAATAAAGGACCAATATACATACTACAACTTGGATGAACCTCGGAAACATTATGCTAAATAAAGGCCACAAATGTGAGGTCACACATTGTATGGTTCCATTCATATGAAAATAACTAAGTTAAGTAAATGCTAAGTGATGAAAGGACTTGGATAAGGGGATGGGAAGGAACTGCCTAATGGACACTGGGCATTCATTTCAAATGATGGAAATATTCTAGAGCTAGATAGAGGTGGTGTTGTATAATGCTGTGAATGTACTAAAGGCCACTAAATTATTCACTCTATAGTGATTAGCTTTAACTGAGTGTGGTGGTTTATACATATAATCTCAGCATTTGGAAAGCTGAGGCAGGAGGATTACTACAAATTCAAAACCAGCTTGAGTTACAGATGTCTCAAAAAATCATTTTGTGTGAATTTCATCTCATCTTTTTTGTCTCACTTTTTAATGCCATTCCTCTACCAATGAACTCAGCTTCAAAACCATCACATTCACCCCTTCCTCCCCAAATCCACCCCTAAGATGTTTGATTACTAACCAAGGGAAACAAAGAGCCTGCAGATTTGGAGCCAGCATGGTGAGTCATCCTTTAATGAGGATTATTTTTAAAAGACCCAACAAAAATGCCAGGTCAGGGTATCTGAAAAAGATGTATTTGATTTCCAGAAGCCGTTTGTTCTGACTTGTGATGTCTTCTTTGTGTTCAATTAAAACCTTCATTCCAGAAATATCAGTGTGTTTAATACCTCCCCCACACCAACTGTACAATCTACAGCCACTTTCTAGATTTGTAGCAAGCCCCCAATTCCTTCAGAACAGTCTAGGCCAGGGCCTTGAGTGTCCCTGCATGGTGCATGGAGAGAAAATCACCCTTCCTACTGAAGCGGCCACTCTTTCAAAGGTCTTTCCAAATAGCTTTGGTTACTTTCAAGGGATCAAAGGCTAAACCCCAGGGTAGGTCGAGGGTGTTGTCAATGTTGAGAATCTAGAAAATGTCAAGGTTGTCTCTCTGCTCAGCCTGAAGGCTGTCCTTAGTCACACAGTCCAAAAAGGCTTACCAGCACAGCCATAGTCCCGCCCGCAGCAGGAGGAGCAGACAGGCAGCCCAGATGCCACATCTGCTGCTGTCCCCCTGGCTGGAATCTAGCTGCACAGTCACACCTAGCTGAAAGGGAGGCTGACTGTGTGCCCTACTTCAGAAATGGGCAGCATGGACCCTACCCCAGCTGAGAAGCTATTGGCAGTCAACAGCCACTGGGGGAGGATCAGCATTTTCTTCAGTGGGGTGGCCGTGAACAAGCTGCCTGTGTTCTAGCAAATAACCCCCTCCTTCATGCACGTAAACAATCCCAGTTAAACTCAGTGATGGGGGTGAGGTGGACGGAGGGCTTCGGAAAGTGAGGGGTGCAGAGGAGAGTAGGAGGGGCGTAAGACGGGGTAATTGGGGTGAATACGAGCAAAATACACTATACAGATACTGAGAACTAAACGTGGACGTTTCAGCTTCACGGGCCAACATGGCACTGCTTTCCCTCACCAGCTCTAGGTTCAGTGAGAAACCACCTCAAAGGAAGAAGGTAGACATGGATAGAGCAAGACACTTGAGTTCTTTCTCTGGCCTCTGTGTGCCTAAGGTGCACACGAGAGCACACACACACTCACACACACACACACACACACACATACACACTCTCTCTCTCTCTCACACACACACACACACTCACACACACACACTCACACACACACACTCACACACACACACTCACACACACACTCACACACACTCACACACACACTCACACACACACTCACACACACTCACACACACTCACACACACTCACACACACACACTCACACACACACACTCACACACACACACACTCACACACACACACAGAAAATAAACTACATACATATGCACCCCCATCTATTTTTAAAACTAAAGTTTTGTTCTTTATGCTTTCCCCCCTCACTCAACTGGAGCGACTTGGTGTCAATACCACAGATAATGGTTTAAAGTGAGACAGGCAAATCTCAAGCCAACATTTAACAAGGGACCGGGCACACCACGAGTGCTCAATCAGTGTTAAGGGAGGCCAAAGGCAAAGTGTCTGTTCAAACTGAGTTGCGGTGTTTATGGCTTCCTTCAAGGGGTGGGGCTAAGCTTCGCTTTCTGCATGGGGGTCTGGCCTCTGATTCCAGGACCACAGAGTGAGAAGGGAGCCAAGACATGCATGCTGTTGGCTGTTACCTCTCAGTACCATGCCCACCCTGCTGGGCTCAGATTTGTAATTCTGAAGATTTGAAGTCCGAACATTGAAACCCCAAATTCCCTTGAAATTAATTTCCAATTAGGGTCTATAGCAGGGAGACATGACTGGGAGGCAGAAGACAAGAGGAGAGAGGAAAGGAGTGTGTGTGTGTGTGTGTGTGTGTCTGTGTGTCTGTGTGTGTGTCTGTGTGTGTGTCTGTGTGTGTGTCTGTGTCTGTGTTCTGACACCTGCTTTTAAACAACTACAGATTCTGTATTTTTCGACGTTTCCAGCTTCAGGGTCAAACCACTCTCCTACCACAATGCCACACAATGGCCCCTGGCATCCCGGATAACTCTGTAGTACCTTAGCTTCTAAGATGGGCTTCCCCCACACCCAGGTTCTGACTATATATACCTCCTTCCGTTTGTCTCTCCAGCCCAGAGACAGCTCCTGGACATAAAACTCACCACTACTTTTAGGATATCCCAACACCTGAGAAATTCACACACTGCTAAATACTTCAGGTTAAAATGTCTGGCATTGATTAAACTTTTCTGACCAGATTTTGTAAAAATTATGTGAGACAGAAGTGATTGTGTGAATGTGAGGTACAGTGCCCGTGGAGGCCAGATCTGGTCCCTATGAAGTTGGAGGTTCCCCATGGGGTTGGAATTCCATATCTCTGAGGGGTTTTTCTTGGTTGGATTATTTGAGGTGGGAGACTCACCTTAAATCCCAATCGTTTGAGATCAGAAGGCCCACACTAAATCTGGGCCACACTTTCTGGTGGCAGCCCACATAAAAGGGCGTGGAAGAAGGAAGCCCTTGCTTTCTGTCTGCTTGTTCTCAGTCTCCCCCACAAGTTCATCTCTCCTGTAGCTGAGCCATCCTTTCACTGGTATTAGAGCCTCCATCCTCAGAATTCCAACACAGAAGACTGGCAGCTCTCTAGGACCTCCCTGGGACTTCAGCATCAGACTGGGACTGTTGAGACATCCAGTCTCATGTCCTAAACAACTACAGCATCCTTAACCTTTTCAGGAGACAGTTGTTGGATTACTTGGACCACAACTGTAAGTCACTCTAATAACATCCCATATGTGTGTGTTTGTATATATATTCTATATGACATATGTTCTAATTGATATATATTCTAGTTTATTAGAATATGTCATATAGAACACACACACACACACTCCATCAGGTTCATGAGCAGTGCTTCTCAACCTGGGGGTCATGACCCCTTTGGCAAAACTCTAGCTCCAAAAACAATTACATTACAATTCATAACACTAGTAAAATTACAATTATGAAGTATCAATGAAATAATTTTATGGTTGGGGTCACCACAACATGAGCAACTGTAAGAAAGGGTCTCAGCATTAGGAAGGTTGAGAACCACTGATCTATAGGCTCCCAGCTCCACAAAAACTCTTGGATTTGGGTATGAATCAAACTCAGCTATGAAGTCTTTAAATATGCAAATGTTCAAGTTCATCAAAGACTTAGTTTCAGGGCAAAGACTGCCTGCTTGGGTGCATTTTGAGCTAGAGTCTAAGTTCTCCCCTCTGGATGCTCAGAGCACAGATGTGAAGCGTCACTTGCTGGCAGGTGCTATTGGCCGGTCACCAACTGAGCATTCCCTGTGTCAGTGACCAAGTTCAGATCAACTGTGAGCTGACTTCCTGCTGTGGCTCCATGTTCTTGCTCCATCCCAGATGGTAAGAGGCGACACAGACTCCCAGAGGTGGAAGTAGTGGGACCATTGGTCCTTAGTCTGTTAGAGACAGCACCAAGGAAGGTTAGCTCCCCAGCAGCACACTGACCTCACCCAGAGAAAACACCAGCCTCGCCATGGAGCAGCAAGAAGAGGGGAAAGAGATGCCGACACCTGTGCCCTTGGTTGCTCTCGCTCTCCGCTTTCCGCTATTCCTTCTACTCTGGGGGAATTATTTCTGCAACAGTTCTTCTACATCTCAGACTCAAGGCAACATTGCTCACTTACCCCTCAGACCAACCCTTCCAACCCAGAAGCAGAAACATACAAACAGCCCCTGTGCATTGAAGACTTGTGTGTGTGTGTGTGTGTGTGTGTGTGTGTTAGAGTTCACCAATTCAGCTAGGCTAAATGGCCAGAGAGCCCCTCCTCCCTCATGCTGGGGTGTGCCCCCCACCACCCTGAACACCCACCCTTTATACGTGAGTTCTGGGGACTGAACTCAGTCAGACTCCACTGAACTTTGCAGACTCCACTATCTCCCCCGCCCTGAAGGACTCTACACAAGACTGTCATGAAACCTCGTCTTCTGCCACGATCCTTTCACTGCTGCTTCTTGCCTCAGACCCCATGGCAGTCAGCAAAGTGTGAGGGGGTGGGGTGGGCAGTGAGGCACTGTCACATGCTGGAGGGCTGATGACATCATCTGCTATTTGAACAAATAACTGAGGGCTCGCGTGTCCAAACATGCTGCCCACAACACTTCAAAGTCAGCTCTAGAGCCTGCTGCAGATTTTAAAAAGTCCTCCACAGCCTGGAACCTTCCTTCAGGAGTGCACTGGATTATATGAAAACAACTTTGAAAGTGAACCTGAGAGTGTGATACAATGGGGAGCATCACTATTTCGTCAAATGGCTGTAACTAAAGGGAACTGGAGTCAAGTCGCTGTGATCTGATTTCCAAAGAGGAACCCAGAGCATCTAGTGATCTTCTAACATGACTATTTCATTTTATGTTTTATTTTGGTTTGGTTTTGGTTTTTTGAGACAGGGTCTTTCTATGTAGCTCTGGCTGTCTTGGAAGTCACCATGTAAACCAGGCTGGCCTCAAACTCACCTCCCTCTGCTTCCCAAGTGCTGGGACTAAAGGCGTGTGTCACCATGCCACCCGGCTAAAACTACTATTTTAAAGGAGAGTAGTCAATGAATGAATGAATAGATTGAATATTCATATTTTTAAAAACTCATAACTTCATAATGGTAAGTTCTCAGTTTTTTTTCACATATGTCCACATATGTCTTCCTGGCCTGTCATGACCAAAAGGAGAGATATTATCTGAAAAAAAAAACATGGTTTTGCTGACTCATGCTCTTGAAACACCCGAACCTCTGGATGTGTTCAGCTGGCGTTTCCCCCACCCTCTCCCTTGCTTTCCATATTAAATCTATATTAAAACCTTTACTAAATAATTCTTGTTTTAAAAAGGCTTGGGAACTTGCTCCCCAGAACCAGTGACAAATTGCCAGCTGCCGTGGTGGGCACCCCAGGATGGAGGTGAGGAGAGAAGAGTCACTCAGAAGTTTGTAGGACAGCCTCAGAAGACCACAACAAACGTATGCTTGCACTTGGGCACATATCTCACTCACACACACAGAGGCACACACATATGCACACACATGTGCATACACATACCACACACATACACACACACCGCATACACAGACACACATACCACACAGACACATGCATACACACATGCACACACCACACACACACACACACTCACACACATCGCATACATGCACACATATGTACACACCACACACACAGACACATACATACACATGCACATCATACACACACACAAACACACACATCAAACATGCACACGCACACACAGACAATTTTATTTTAATTTTAAAGGCATAGACTTTTGGAAACGATGAATATGAAAATCTCGACTCATTCTCTCCCACTAGTGAACAACTTGCCCTGCGAGTTTGGGTTTCTTATCTCAATGACGAGAGCAGTCAGAGCACTGCTGTGCTTCCCCTACGGTGAGATGCGGCAGGAGAACCACATCGTCAGGCAGTTCCACTGAGGCACATGCAGCACTGGGGACCAGGGGTTTCGCATACCCGAGGTAAGAGAATTGTGATAATTCTCCCCGCAAGTGTGGGGGTTGCCCCCCATGATGTAATCATTTGGGTCACGGGGGATCACTCGGCAGCGCTATCTAGGGCCTGGCTTTCTGAAACAAACTCTAGCAAGTTTTACTAGAGGGAGAATGTCCCGTGGTTCACGTTTCGTCAGTCTGTCCTGATGTGCTTGCCATCGGGTCACCAGCATCGATGACAGCCAGCGGGAACACAGTCAGTCGTGTTTCCACGTGCTGTGTGTGCCCAGTTCCACGCCTCCCTCGGCCACCGCTGTGGAAGACGCCAGGTTTGGCGAGCGAAGCACAGTATTCTATTTCAGATTTCCTCCAATCTGGGAGAGGATGACAGGTTAGCATCGTCTTCAGAGCCAGCTTGTCCCTCATGAACTTTCCACGTTTTTAACAAGAGCTGATTGACTCCTGGGACTTTTTCACCATCATGGCCGCTGTCTTCTCCGTCTTAGATATGGGATAGTTTCCAGACAAGAGCAGCCACCAAAATGGCCAAGGAGCAAGAAAATGCTCTACTGTCTAAATGAAAGGATGCGGATTTGCTGTCGTTGTTGGCAAGGATTGATCGTTCTTACAGATCCAAGTTTCTTATATAGCCCAAAGGGCCATCCCGACCAACGGAGGCACCCTTATTGGCCACAGCAAGCAGGGACACACGGACCAGACACCCCTGTCAGATCAGGTTGTTAGGCCTTGGGTGGTGGCCCTTGGTGTGTGTGAAGTATGAAGTGGATGGCAATGGATGATAATTAAATGGAGGGTTTGTGCCTTTGATAGAGACATAAAAACCATTATGTGTGAAGGGGAAGATCTGGAAGACAACGGAGCCTCTCATGTGCCGCTGTTCCTGGCAGTTAATGGAAGTGTCTGCAGAGAGATGGAGGCCCAGCCTACCCTACTGATGGGGACAGAGGAGCGCGCACTCCCTTTGAGTGGTTATTTTCTGCTCTGTGTATCCTGCAGGGGGCTAATTAACACCTCAATGGGACACTTTTCTGGCTGTCCCACCACCAGGGGATACAACTTAAGGTCACTCTGATGTTAAGTGAAGACACCAGCAGCAGCAGCCTTTGTTTCCTCCAGACCAGAGCTGAGGCAGGGTCCTGCCCCACTGCAATGCCAGCAAGCACCATTAGTAAACCGACAAGGGGCACTTGAACCTGGGGACAAGTGCTGCCCCTGAGCATGGCCAACACACACTTCTCCTAGGGACTTGCTGTCTCCAAAATAACATTCACAAGTTCCGAGATGAGAGCCCTCTTGCGGAGTATGGCCATTTGTAGATGTAACCAACCGTCTTATTAAATAAGAAACACAGAACCAATGTAAAAGAGAAAGCCAAGAGATCAGAGCTCAGAGCTAAAATCTCACCTTTCCTCCTGCGGTGGTCTTAGCTTCCCGAAAGAGAGCTATTTCCTGCGTGTAAGTCGTTTCATAGTCATTCTGCCTTCCCATTGGTTGTAAACCCAAACACGTGACTGCCTCGTCGCTGTCTATATGTACAGCCCCCCAGGTCTTAAAGGCATATGTCTCCAATGCTGGCTGTATCCCTGAACACACAGAGATCTATGGGGTTAAAGGCGTGCACCAGCACCGCCACACTCTGTCTATGGCTCTAATAGCTCTGACCCCCGGGCAACTTTATTTATTAACATACAATCAAAATCACATTTCAGTACAATTAGAATACCACCACAGCCATTTGATGGTTTTTATGTCTCTATCAAAGGCACAAACCCTCCATTTAACTATCAGCCATTGCCATCCACTTCATACAGTCCTGCTTTTTTAAGAAGCTGGGCCTACTCCCATTTGTTTAGAAAACAAGCTGCATTTAAAATGCCCTGGGTAACTTTGAAACTGTAGTCATTTCCTCTCATCATATGACAAATTATTTCCCAGCACAGCAGATGAACACAGAGATGAAAGCCTCCTTGTCCTCCTCACAGAGCCTGTGGATGAGGGACAGAAGGGCCATGCCTTAGCTGTGCAGTTCCGGTCTGGGTACCAGGATGGCTTGTCGTCACTGTCAACTTGACTAGATTTGGAATCCCCTGGGAGACAAACGTTGGCCATGTCTGTGAGGGTGTTTCCACAGGGGTCTCACTGAGGGGTGGATAACCCCCGAATGTGGGTGAACCCCAAATGTGGGTGAACCATGATAAGGACTGAATGGACAGGGGGGATTGGGAAGCACAGTGAGCGCAGCCTTGATCCCTCTGCGGCATGACTCCGGAGGCCATCTACTCCGGGTTCCTGTCATCACATCTGGAAGCCACTCTCGTCCCCAGCCTTCCCTGCCATGATGGACAGACCGCCAAGCTGTGAGCCAGAACCAGCCTGTCTCCCCTCAGCTGGCTCTTGTTGGGTATTTCGGTCAGGGACCCTGAGGTTGGAGCCGGCATGTCGTCTAGAGTATCTGGAGAACACTGTGCAGTTTGGCTCACTCATGTGGTGGGCAGGCAGTGCCCATGTGGGCCTCCAGAGCCACTGAATGTCCTCACAACAAGATGGACACACACACACACACACACACACACACACACACACACACACACACACACACACACACAGAGCTTGCTAACCGAGTAAAAGCAGTCTATCGTGTGACCCAGCCTCAGAAGTCTGTCACACTGAGGGGTTCTAAATCACCAGGTCCAGCTCACATCTGAACAGAAGGAATTAGCTCCACTGTGTGTCGGGGGAGGGGCGGGTGGGGGGAGGGGTGCTCCACTTGCACATGTGCTGTGTCCCCATGTAGAGGCCACAGGTCAACCTCGGGCATGGTCTAACCCTGTTTTCTGAGACTGGACCTACTGAGACTGGCCTGGATTAGGCTAAACCAGCTGGCCAGAAAGCCACAGGGATCCCCCCACTCTACTTCCCCTGCATGAGATACGAACACCTTCTACCATACCCAGCACGTGCTTCCTTAAGTGGGTACTGGGACCTGAAGACAGGCCTTCCTGCTTACGTCACTCACATTTTAAACAGGCTTTCAGATTTGTCCTCTCAGAGGAAGGCAGGAGGGGCAGCAGTTTGGAGCATGGTGTGTATTGGAGCATGGTGTGTATTGGAGCACAGTGTGTATTGGAGTACGGTGTGTATTGGAGCACGGTGTGTATTGGAGCACGGTGTGTATTGGAGCACGGTGTGTATTGGAGCACGGTGTGTATTGGAGCACGGTGTGTACTGCCTGCCTTTTTAGGCCGTTGGAGGCTGTGCAGAAAATGGCCGCTAATCCCAGCAGTTCTGTCGGAACCATGGTTATTCCTCCTTGCTGTCTGCTTGGACACCGATGGGAAAGGCCTCCCATAAGGCCTTCCCTGTCCCTAGATCCCTGGAGGAGACAGTGCCCTGCGGCTATCCTGATGACGCCAGGCCTGCCGAGAGGGAGCTGTGCACACTCCAGACAACTGTAGGTGTTCAAGGCAGGAATCCAAGCAACTCACCCACTCCTGAAGAAGTCACGTGCTCAACTCAGTCATGTGTTTCTACAGGCATGAGCTCAGACCACATGGCACCAGGAGCTGCCCAGCCCAGGGGTGACAGGATTTGCAGATCTCTGAGTCAGGAAAAGGAGGGAAGCGTAAGAAGACACTGCAGACTTGGGCGTGGCCTCCAGGAGCCGGCTCGCTGAGGAGTGTGGTCTTTCAGAAACCCCTTGCTGATGCTGAGGGGCCTGAGACCTAGGGATATAGCACTCTAACATGGTATGGGTACCTGGCTGGGGAACGGACAGTCTAATTCCTCTGTCCAGTCACACAGCCAGAGAGGCCCCAGGCAGGTAGAAGATGGCCAGTATGCTTGCATTTCTGACCTAGAAAATGTGGTGACTAAGATCCCCGGACAAAGGCAGAAGTCAATGGAGGCGCAAAGGCTGCCAGGCACTGGCTGAAGATCAAAGGGAGGACTCTGCTAGCTGCAGCCTCCTGCTGCTGCTGCCAGCCCAGCACAGGAGACCTTCGCCAAAGACGTTGGCAACGGCGGGATGGGCGAAAAGGCTTGGCCCTTGTATGTGCCAGGCACCAGGGACTTGTCACAAGTCAGCCATCACCAGGATGATGGAGCGGGGGTGTGGAGGTGCATGCTGGGTGTCAGAGCAGGTCCCTGCACTGTTTGAGGCCCGTGGAGCGGCAAAGCCCACTTTCTTTCTTAAAGGACATCAGAAAACGTGAGGCAGACAGGGGCTGGCCCTCGTTATGCCCTTATGCCATGGACGGGCTGCATCGTGAAGATATCTGCAGCGCTTTCTTCAGCCTTCTTCTCACAAGTCAGGGGAAAACTGAGGTGGTGAGAAGCTGGCTGACATGAAAGGCTTAGCAGGGTTCCCAGCCTCGAGGAAACAGTCGGCCATCGCTGCTATTTTTATTGTCGCTATTTTTACAAACACCGTGGACAGCTGCTGCCAGACTCTGTTTGGTTGCCCAGCATTTCTTCCTTGGAGAAAGCGGCTCCCACCGACCGCTACCCACATGGCTCTGATGTTCAGCTAAACTGCGGACCCCGACTACTGCTCCTGGGGGACAGGCCAGCGACCAAGTCCCGTCCATCAACTCTCCCAGGAACTGAAGCCTAAACACAGACACACAGGAAGTTAGTCCTGGCTGAATCACGTTGTGACTGGAAATCCGCGCTGAGTTCCCGGAGCTGTGCCTGCTGCCGTCCCTCCCAGGGTCTGAATGGCAGCTCACTTCCCCAGAGACCAAGTGAGGTCCATGCCCACTGAATGAACCCCCCAACTAGCCAAGTCAGTAGTCTGTCTGTCTGTTTGTTTGTTGTAGCCAAGGGTCCCTGTTAGACAAAAAAGTCCTTGGCCTATCCCTCTACAGGGATGGTCATCTGAGTGGGAGGAAGGGACATGGCCCTTCCTCCCTTCTTTCCTCATGTCAGGCTATCAGGATATATATATATATACGTGTGTATGCATATATATGTATATGTGTATATATATATGTACATGTGTATATGTATATATGTGAAGCTAATTATAAATATCAAAAGGTTAGTAAGTACAAGTGCATGACTGGGTGGTCACCTGGAAAAGACTAAATCAGGCTAATATATGAGGATATAATGTAAATTGATCTGAGATTTAAATATATGAAGTGAAACCTTAAGGCCACTAGAAGGAAACGCAGGTGAGTTCTTTATAACCTGAGTCAGGGGAACCTTTTGAAGTATGACCCAACACAAAGAAAATATTTTACCGGGCATAATGGCATATGCTTTTAGTCCCAGCACTTGGGATGTAGAAGCAGGCAGATCTCCATGAGTTCAAGACCAGTCTACATAGTGAGTTCCAAGACTCATACATAGCCAGGACTATGTAAAGAGACTCTGTTAAAAAAAAAAAAAAACCTAAAAGAAAATCTTTCTAAGTATCTCTACATATAATTAAAACCCCAGAAAGTGTAGCAAACATAAATGACAAACAGAAAATAAATGTGCCGTGAAGTATTCCTCTTCCTAAAGTATAAACAGCTCCTAGAAAGCAACAAGAAAATAAGACTGTGGGCAAAGGGTGAGAGAAGGAGCCGGAAATGGGAGAGGTCCCCAGCTGCTGTCACAGTGGGACAGAGCAGTGTCCTTTCTACCCATCAGACTAACAGAGACTGCAGAGCTCAGCCACGTTCTTCTGCTGGTCTGTGTGAAAATGATTGTCACACAGCTGTGGTCTGAGAACAAGATGACACAATCCCCAGGGGATCACTTCCCAGACTGTCAGAACTACAAGTGCATCTCCCTTTGGTCTCTGGAAACAACCTCCTACAACATCTGCACACAGATGCGGGAGCCTGTGCGTGCACAGCGCATGATGTGCGCTGCTACCATCCAAACGCTGACATCACCAAGAGCCTGGTTTCTTAAAAAATAAAGGCAAAACCTCGTTCTAATCTAAAAACCCATCCCCTGCTCCCACCTCACCCCCACGCTCATTGGTTTTCAATCTGAACGTCATCTACCGACTCTCCTCTTTCGTTCTTATCTTCCTCTACTTGTTCACACACAGAAATATTCACTTTCTATCTTCATTTCTCTTAAACTGTTATGTAATAATTTTTGCTAGACTATAATTCAATATTTTGGACATTTTGACATTCTATGGTTACAGTTGAGACACAGAATAGCATTAATAAAATTCTGTCTTAAAACCTTTTTTTTCCCTAAAGTTAATAATTGCCTTGCTCTCCTCATCAAGGAAACTTCTCTTTGCAACAGATGGAGACCATTATTGTAAACCACAACCAATCAGAGTACAGTCCTAACGGCTTCATCTACAAAACGCTCCTGAACCTCAGGCCCGGGGAGCATTGTGGAAGGGGGCGGAAAGACTGTAAAAGCCAGAGGAGCAGAGGGTGTGCCGTGAGACTCTGCCCCCTAGGAATGTCAGAGGCTACACCTGTGAAGTCTCACCAACACGACCGCCCAAATGGGAGCTGAACAAGGATGATAGCAACAGACACACCAAAGTGGATGGGGGAAGACCATGCGGCCTCAGCCCCACACAAAGAACTACAGGCGACTGAGGAATGTGGAAAGTGGGAGACAGTTCCCCAGCCAAGAGCACACAGCTGGTTATCCAACACTAGTGGGTCAGCCCTGGAAACGTATATACAGGTAACATGGATGAAGGAGGGTGCATTTATGCAACAATTAATGAGAAAAGAGGCCAAAAGTGTGGAAGAGGGCGAGAAGGGATAGATGGGAGGATTTAGAGGGAGGAAAGGGACAGGAGACATGATATAATTATTGTAATCTCAAAAATGAAAGAAAAAATAACTGCCTTGATTTTCGTTTGACAATTTCAAGGATCCTTAACAACGAATCACCCAGATGCCTGTACATCACGTGTGTCGGTAACCTAGTGATTCCATTTCTCTCCCTACAGCCACTGCTCTTTTAATACCACACTCTTTCAGCTGTGTCCTAGCTCCCTTCCTTCTAAGCTGCTGCATTTTACCATCTCAAAATGTTTTCATTTTTTTAAAAGCATTTTATTTATTTCTTTTTTGGGTTTTTTTTTTTTGTTGTTGTTGTTGTTGTTGTTGTTGTTGTCGTCGTCGTCGTCGGGACAGAGCTTCTCTGTGTAGTTTTGGTGCCTGTCCTGGATCTCACTCTGTAGCCCAGGCTGGCCTCGAATTCACGGATATCCACCCGGCTCTGCCTCCTGAGTGCTGGGATTAAAGGCGTGCGCCACCACTGCCCGGCGCATTTTATTTCTTTCTGTATATAAATGTACATGTGTCAGCGGGCGGTGGTAGTGCACGCCTTTAATCCCAGCACTCGGGAGGCAGAGCCAGGCGGATCTCTGTGAGTTCGAGGCCAGCCTGGGCTACCAAGTGAGTGCCAGGAAAGGCACAAAGCTACACAGAGAAACCCCGTCTTGAAAAACCAAAAAAATAAAAAATAAATAAATAAATAAATAAATAAATAAATAAATAAATAAATAAATAAATAAATAAATAAATAAATGTACATGTGTCACGGTGTGCACATGAAATTAGAGAGCAACTTGTTCTCGGAAGTGGATTCCCTCTTCACCACGTGGGCCCTGGGGATTGAACTCAGATTGCCAGGCCTGGCAGCAAGTGCTCTTACCCACTGCACCATCGCCTTTAAAATGTTTTTACTATCATTATAGAATGTCTGGCACTCACTCTAACTCATGTTGAATTTGTTGTCTGGATCCCATGTCTCCTTGATTCATTTATTCATTTTGGTAAGAAGCTTCTTGTAGCATCCTAAGAAAAATGCCCTGAACTCAGGCATGATGGCACAAGCCTTTTATCCCAGCACTCTACAGGCAAAGGCAGGCAAGTTCTGTGAGTTTGAGGCCAGCCTGGTCTGAGTTCCAGGACAGCCAGAGCTACATAGTGAGTCCCTGTCTCAAATAAAAATAAAAAATTAAATGTTAAAACAAAGAGTGCTCAGGATAAACAAAATTAAGCTCCCACTGAATGTCTGAAAACATCTTCATTGAGTTCTCACAGTTGATCTTAGTTTAGCTCCAGATGCCAACTTGAAGATTTTAAAGGTAGACCCTCACTATGTAGCCCAGGCTGGCCTATATCTTGTTATGTAGTCCAGACTTGTCCCAGACTTCCAAATGCTAGAATTAAAGACACGTGCCACCATGCTGGGCCAGAATTTTTTTCCAGATCATTCCACCATTGCAATGTTTGGATCTCCCTGTCTCTTTATAACCAGAGTGTTTATTTTCTGAAATGGGTGCACATCTTTATTTGCAGGGACATCCTCTTGATGCACTGTCCTCTGTAGCAGTGTGTAGCGACACTCCTGTAACTAACTCTGACACGAAGTCTTCTTTGTCAGGTACAAGGATTCCCTATTCCAGCTCCTTTCTGACTCTGCTTGCCTGGTTCCATTTCCCACCCTTTCACTTTGAGCTGTGTGTGTACATTCTGGAAAGGTATGTTTCTCACAGATAAAAACTGTTAGTTCTTGTTTTTTAATCCAATTAGCCAGTCTGCACCTTTAAAAAATTACTTTATTTTATGTGTATAAGTGTTTTGCCTACAGGTATGTCTATGTGCCTGGTGCTCTGGGAGGCCAGAAGAAGGCATTAGATCCCCTGGAGCTGGGATAGCGGATGGTTGTGAGCCACTGTGTGGATGCTGGGAAACAAACCTGGGTCCTCTGGCCGAGCAGCCAATGCTCTCGATTGAAGAGAGAAGGCCCCTCTTTAGAACGACACAGCAAGTGACCAGCTGTGACTAGACTGTCTGCGTGATGACTGGATCTAGAACAGAGGATGGCTTCACTGGTCCTTTCCTTTTCCACTGGTACTGTTTCTGCCGATCTTCCCCCAACTGATGCTTCGTTACGGCAAAGCACACTTTCTGGTTTCTGGGAGAAAGACTAAGTAGAATACTAGGCAAGGCAGGAAGTAGCAGACTTGGTCTGCACAGCAGTGGTTCTCAACCTTCTAAGGCTGCGACCCTTTAACACACTTCCTCCTGCTGTGCTGACCCCCATCATAAGATTATTTCCATTGCTACTTCATAAGTGTAATTTTGCTGCTGTTATGAATTGTAATATAAATATCTGTTTTTTCTGAAGGTCTTAGGCGACCCCTGTGAAAGGGTCATTTGACCCCAAAAAGGTCGGGCCTCATAGGTTGAAAACCACTCTGCTACAGGAAAGGGACATTTAGGGTAAACTGTCTACCAATGTGACCTTATCATGAATGGCTACACTAGTCCTCAAACAGGTGGCCACCAAGGCCAGCTCTTCAACACTTTCTCCATGCTCGGGGACAGGATGTAGTGCCGACATTTGTCTCTCAGTAAAACCCTTCATGTGTCAAAGGCATTCCCAGGTAAGTGGTCACACACCTCTTCATCCAAGGTGCACCATGATTTAACTGCAGATAAATGCTAAAGAACACGTTTTCCTTTTTTCATTAACTTTGGCATTGTAAAGCATTGGTGAAATCATGTCCATGGGAGGCACTTAATTGTAAGAATAGATGATGCATGGATGGAGCGCTGGCTCAGCGGTGAAGAGCACAGGACACCTGCTTCCCAATGACTCGTGGTGGTCCTCGGCACTCATCATATCAGGCAGCTCGGAACTGCTTATAACTTCAGCTCCAGGGCATGCAGAACTCTTCCAGCACCTGCACACACACACACACACACACACACACTTTCAAAATAATTCTTAGGGCAACCGGAGAAAACCCTTGTTCTTGTAGAGAGCCAGTGTTTGGTTCCCAGTATCCCCACGGTGGCTCACAGACCTCTGAGCTCTGGTTCTAGAAGATCTGACTCTCTCTTCTGACTTGCTTGACACAGCATACACACATATATGCAGGAAAATTATACATAAAAATAAACAAATCTGAAAGGAAACTAAGTAAACCTCAGGCTAGGCACGGTGGCGCACACCTTCAATCCCACACTCGGGAGGCAGAGGCAGGCGGGTCTCTGTGAGTTTGAAGTTTGCCTGGTCTCCATTTCTGACCCATTTTAATTTGCTCACACACAGATAAACATTAGTGTTCTTCAGTTCATGCTCTCCATTTGCTCAAGTGCCTGGGGAGCGCAGAGGAAAGGCCTTGCACCCATCAGCCTCCATCACGCAACGCAAGAGCAGTGTGACGTCTGCCTCTCCACCTGCCTCCTCTTCTCCTGCCAGCTTCCCTTCCGGGGTCCCCACCTGGTTCCCGGTGGGCCTGGGTGACGCTGACACCTGTGCTGAGACCCGAGGCTCACATTTGTTTGCTCTCCAAGAGAAGCAGCCTTCCCCACACTAAACTGCTTCACTCGACTACACCCCAGAGCGAGGGGTTGGCTTCAGGGGGCTTCAGTCGGAGTCCCAAGGACTCGGCCTCTTCCAGGGTCCCTTGGTTCAGAAGGCAACCAAGGGAAAAGAGCGGAACTGTACAGACCAGTTTCTGACATCGCTCTTTCTTAGGTCTGTTCCTGGCATTCCTTTGATCTTATATTGCTGCCTTAATTTCTCTTGTTTACTTCCAATTAGTCATAGAAAAATGAAATAATGCGCCATAATGGAATCTAAATCTTAAAATCACTTAAGATATACAACTCCTGGGACATCCTGCAAAATGTAATAGGTTTCTCAAAATGTGACCTAATTATAAATGTCCTTTTAAGTTTTATTCCCACTGGGACCAAATGTCTACAGTTAAAAATAATTCTTGAAACAGGTCCATGTGGCCACAGAACTCCTCAGAATCACTCAAATGTGATCCATCTTCCCAGAGTGTTTTTCTCTGCTGTTCCTGTGATAAAAGCCAGATGGCCAGGAGCAGGAGGAAGCCAAGCCACACTTCAACAGGGCTAGGCCAGCGGGATTCTCACATCAGGCTTCATCTCTCATCTGACTAGACTGCTCTAGGGTACCAGTGCTCCCTAGCATCCTCAGTCACAAGTCCAGCCTTGGGCTCTGGGGTCAATACTGCATCCTCCTCTCCCCACCCTAAGAAGACCAGGCTGTAGTGCTCCCAGCTGCGGGCCGTGACATCCTTGATTCCACCCCAGATAGGCTGTCCTGTTAAGGCCTCATTCTCTCCATCCTCTCGGCCCAAAGCATCTGCTCTCTTCTTCTAACACCCTTGCAGCAAATCTCCCTTCAAAGGCAACTCTGCTTTTCTGAACACAAGAAGCACCCTTGGTGGCGGGCCAGCATCGATTGCTTGTGCCCTCCGACTTAGGCAGCCTGATGTCCTAAACAGCCACTCTCCACGGATGCGCTCAGATGTGGCCTCCTTTTCAACTCCTCCATTTAACGCTCAGTTTAAAAAGAGCAAAGCCCGAGTTTTCTTCTGATCTAGAGCTGCCGCCCTGAATGTTGGGTTCAGAATACCGGCAACTGTTCTGAAGTCAGACAGACCCAGGCTCATGAGGACCCTAGCTCCACACGAATAGTTCTATCTGCCGCCTCTTTCATCTGTTCCCTTGTCTGTAACATGGGGATGCTAAAAAAATGACGGCATGAAGTCCCCATGTAGGTGAAGGTGCAGAGGAGGGTGCTAAGCACAGCACCCAGCCCGGCATGTGGAGAGCAATAGACAGGAGCTATTATTGTTAGAGGATCGGGTGGCTTCTTCCAGCTAAAATAACATTAGTGCAGACTGGGGATGCCAGAGGGATTCAAGCCAAAGATGGATAGAAAATAAATCACCCCGGTCCTCTGGATGTTCTTCCAACTCATAAGAAAAGCAATCAACTAGAGAAAAAAGAAAGGCTGCAGCCAGGCTCATTCTCAGGAGGCCTTGAACATGCCATTTCCAGACCTTTCTCCAAGAGGAAAAACTAAGTGTTAAAAGGGGCAGATGCATTTTAACGTTGATTCCAGAATGTACATTTCTCCTGTGCTATGGTACCTGTGAGCCCTCACTGGAAATGAGGACAGAGGTTTCCTCCGTTAACCTGTGTTGGAAGCTGGATTAAAAGGCCAAGTCTGATGATGAGGATTTTGGAAGATACACAGTCACAGAGATCTCCTTACCTAGCCTTGCCAGAAAGTGCTGCAGGCTTCCTCCCAGAGACCAGAAGAGACAAGAAGAGCACATCACTGGCCGGGAGTAACAAAGAACAGACTAGAAAAACTCAGGCTGTGGGAGCAATCTTGGCACTGACCGAGGCAGGGGAGGAGGGCAGGGAGGGCTGGAGAAGGGAGGAGGCACAGCATTGTTATGCGCACCTGCTGTGTTCTTAGCCTTGTTAGAGGTCCACTGTCTATTGGGGGGAGATCCAGCCTCCACACATCATATCTGACAGCATTTCTAGTACATTCTATAACAACGTGACTGATTTAATGCAACATAATAGGAAGTTGTGCAGAATGGGATTCACTTTCACATTATTGCCAGGCACTTGCATGTGAGCTGACCGAGGCTTAGAGTTCCCAAGTCTACTGGTCTAGACATTTCATGGGGTATAGATGGAAATTTCTCTGGTGCTGCCTTGCCCAGCAGTCCAGACAAATCTCTCCCACCCTTGGTCCACAGCCACTTATGAAATAATCACTCAGAGGTAATATTAATTACAAACTCTATGGCCTATGGCTTCAGCTTCTTGCTAGCTAGCTCTTTCATCTTACATTATATTTATATAATTATATTTATATAATTAAATTATGTTTCTATAAATCTGTATGTTGCCACGTGCCCATGGTGTTATCGGTCTGCTGACATCTCGTTGCTTCTCCAGCAGTGGCTGATGTCTCCCTCGACTCTGTCCTTCTTCTCTCACGATCTCTCTTGGATTTCCCCACCAGGCACTGTCCTGCCCTGCCATAGGCCAGTGCAGCTTTATCAATTACCCAATGGGAGCCACACATATTCACAGCATATAGAAAAACCTCCCACAGCAACAGGGTGTCAAAATGAGTTCCTCTCTGTCTTCACTTTTCTCCTCAGACCTGTGTCTGTAGGATTTCCAGCTCATTAAGATGAAGCCAACAGTCAGGAAAGCAGATGAGATGCTCCCCCACGCAGTCTAGAACCCCATGGCCCACCCCAGAGCTTCCCTGTAGATCTGAGCAGCAAACTCTCCAGACAGGGGTCCTGGCTGCTGACCCCACAAGAGCAGCCTTCCCCAGGGAGAATGGAGCTGGTGAGCGCCCTGTCTTCTCACACCTTCCTCACAGTTTCTCAGCGCGTCTCCAGGGCAGACATGTTGACATCTTCCCACTGGCTGGCCTCCTTCCTTCCGAGTCACATGTGTTCCTTCTCTATGCCAGCCGAGGTCACTTGCTGCAGTTCTCTCCAAGAACTCCTGGGATGAGCTATTAGAAACTCATGCCCCCGGTTCTGCAAACCAGAAGTCCACGGAGAATGTGCAGACGACACTGCTCACTCCTCAGTGCATCCCTAGGTAGCACTTCCAGCTGCTAGTGGCTCCTGCTAGTCCTTGGCTTGTGGTCGCCTCCCTCCTCTCCGCACCTCTGTGTTCTTGTGCCTCCCCTTCCAGCTCTCCCACTCACAGCTTCATCATCAGAATGAAGGCTTCTGCCACTTCATTTTCAGAGTCTCAGAAATCACACAACATAAGCACACCGTACGCTGAGATGCCTGGGACTCAGCACAGTTCTTCACATGGTGGCTGTAATTGTCCCGTCTGGAGCCTGTCACTGCCACTGCTTCCAGAATGTTCACGGTGGGTGGCTCTTGGTGCATCGCCACAGAATACTCCTGCTTCAGCCTCTTCTTGCTTTTCCATTGTCTAGTCCAAAGTTTTTAGTCATGGCTTTGCAAGAACACAAGGTGCTGTCAGTGTCTCAGCCCGAAGGGTGTTACAAAATCCTCCAAACTTTCCTCGCCGACGTCAAGGTTGGTCTCCTCCGTCCTGATGACTACCCCGACGTCAAGGTTGCCCTCCACCGTCCTGATGACTACCCCGACGTCAAGGTTGCCCTCCACCGTCCTGATGACTACCCCGACGTCAAGGTTGCCCTCCACCGTCCTGATGACTACCCCGACGTCAAGGTTGCCCTCCACTGTCCTGATGACTACCCCAACGTCAAGGTTGGTCTCCTCCGTCCTGATGACTACCCCGACGTCAAGGTTGGTCTCCTCCGTCCTGATGACTACCCTGACGTCAAGGTTGCCCTCCACCGTCCTGATGACTACCCCGACGTCAAGGTTGCCCTCCACTGTCCTGATGACCTCCCTGAAGTCAAGGTTGGCTTCCACTGTCCTGATGACCTTCCCGACATTGCCTCAACTGTCCTGATGACACTCTTCTTCCCCCACAAGACAGGGTTTTTGTTCCCCCCTTTTCTGTCACCCAAATTCTCCATCCCTGTCTGGCTGTGGTTTTCTACCTCAAAGCACTCACCACCACCTCACAAGACTGTAACCCCTGTGTCTGTCATGTGTCTCTGTTGCCTCCTGCCATGGGACGTCCTGCTGAGGGCAGAGATGTCTGTCTTTGGGGGTCGCTTCTATACCGCCGGGATTCAGCTCGGTGCCCAGTGCACTGAGTGTTCCATTGCTGCTAATAGAGAGAATGATGGTATCCGTGGCCGGGCGCCTCTCACCCTACGGCCCTTAGGGAGAAGCAGAAACCAACTGACCCTGAGCTAATCGCCCCAGGAGGTGTAAGGGATGCGTGCAAGCTTCGTTTTCATCAATAGTCTCAACCCTGAGTGGAAGACTGGGAAAACCACCAACTCTTTAACTGCAAAATGACCCCTCCTCCACTTCATTATGACATACCAGAAGTTTCCAAATAGGAAGTCTCCCAATAATTTTCTAAAGAAAGATATTTTTTGCCTCAGAGAGTAAGCAAGATCAAGTAGCTCTCCAGGGACCACAGAAGCCTGGATCTCAGCCAGCTCTGGTTTCCTGGAGGCAAAGACCACGCCCCTCCCATCACCAAAGGCCCTTCCAGGAAGGCAGCACCTGCCACCCGACTGTGGATCCCTGCCATGTGGCCCATCCAGACCTGCTGGCCCAGGTCTCTCCAAAGATGTGGCACTCTTATTGGTCACAGGATGCTTGGCCCAGAAGACCCCTGGCTGACACACTGTACCTGTTCTAGGAAGTGGGGCTTCCAGTCAGGGGGTGCTCCACGAGAGGCGGAGCAGACAGAAGATGGCAGAAGTGTGCGGTGATGGAGGTTAGGGACAGAAGAAAGGTCTCTGAGGAAGGGCAAGAGAAGTCAGTGTCTGATCCTTAGGTCCCCTGATCTGCTTTAATTCTTGAGTCTTAGAGCTCTAACTAGTCTACAGATTTTGTTTTCTGGAAATTTCCATTACCCTCAGTGTTTTACGATTTCTTCACCATAAACCTCATCATCATCTGAGCCAGGTGAAATGGCCCTTTCTTCCTCGAAGGCCAAAACATCCAAGAAAAACGCAAACGTGTGTGGTTTTATTTATTTATTTTTAGCCTTTAATTTTATTTTATATGTGTGGGTTCTCTGCCTGCCTGCATGTTTGTGTACCACGTGCCTACAGTGCTGGCAGAGGTAAGGAGGGGGCGTTGGATCCCCTGGAACTAGAGTTACATATGCTTGTGAGCTGCCGTGTGGGTGCTGGGACTCCAACCCGGGTCCTCTGGAAGAGCAGCCAGTGCTCTGAACTGCTGAGCCATCCCTCCAGCCCAGCATAGGTGTGTGTATGGCGCACGAGAAGAGCCGGTCGGGAAGGCAGAGCTCCGGAAGGGGCCCTACCCTGGAGCTTAGTTTCTCACCTTACTCTTTCCCCCATGACACGTGCCTGGTACTATGACCCTTCCTGCTCAAAAATGTGGCCCAGAAGCCACCAGCACAGCCCTCGCCCGGAAGACTGTTAAAAAGTAAACTGTGTAGTGGCCCTCCGGGCTCCTCCACCAGATGAGCCGGAAGACATTCAGTGTCAGGTCCACCACACCCTCCCCTGTGCTAAGAGTCCCGCAGTCACTGCCCAGGTCACCTTCTCACTCCTCAGCTCCCGTCCGACAGGCTGCCACCTCACGTCGGTAACTCTGTGGGTACCAGTGCAGCGGGCAAAGGTCTTCGTGTCTAGGGTGCGGGCTTCTTAAAGCCTTTCCTTCCTGTGTCTCCCATTAGGTTTCTCTGCAGGGTATGGTTTCTTCCTTTTTTCCTTCCTTCCTTCCTTCCTTCCTTCCTTCCTTCCTTCCTTCCTTCCTTGCTTCCTCCCTCCCTCCCTCCCTCCCTCCCTCCCTCCCTCTCTCTCTTTCTTTCTTTTTCTTTTTTCAGTGGTTCATCCTGCCTTAGTAGAAGCCTGTTGAATAAGCCCAAACCTTGTGAGAACCTGTTCCCCTGGCCTGTTCTTTGCAGCTGTGGATGAGCCCTACTGAGTGTTTTAACTGCATTTCTTCACCTCAGCGTCATCTCTGAGAACTGTGCTTTCAGGTTTCAGCTTGTTTGCATCACAAACACTGGAAAGGAAAAAAAAAATCCCAGGGAGAGGTGAAGCAGCGAGCCCTGAAGATGGCTGTTTTCCACAAGCATTCGTACTTCAGGCTCCACATCCGTGTGCCCTCACACGGCCCCCACGAAGGTCAGTCGCTGGTGCCGTCCAGATCTGCCACGTCCACCCGACAAGCCTGCCCAGAGGCCAGAAGGGAGCATGGAGCAAGAAGAAGCCTCTGTCCCTCCCTCCACCTTCCTGCTGCTCTGCGCCTTGTCTCTCCTTCCTCTCAAAGGGCACAGGAGACGTAGCCACTGAAAGGTCACACAGGGTCACACACGAAGACAAACCCTTGAGGAACCCATGCTCCGGCGGGCCAGCTCCGTGGACCCTCAGTCACCTCACATTCTAAGCTCTATGTATGAGAATCAGCCCGTGGTCAGAAAGAGGACACAGCAGCTCCTTCACCAACTGATGTCAAAGTCCGAAGGAGGAGGGCGGGTGACTCAGGCGAGGAGGGGACTGTCCTCTGTTCCTTGGCTGGCCTCTTCCCTGGTCCTGCCAGCCCGGCTCCTGAGTTCGCCACCAAGGGCTCCTGTTGCATCCTGGCGTCTCTGACTGTTGACTCCATACGGGCCTTGCCCGGTGTCCTGCAGTGCCGACCCCACAGCCCAGGCTTGGGAGTTGCTGCTCTCTGACCTTGGCGTCCCTCCCCTACCTCTCCCACAGTGGTGCTGACAGCTCCCGGAGTCCCCACCCAGCTGAGTGGGGAGAGGTGGAGGGGCCTCACTCCCCCACCCGCCCCCACCTCCAGTTTGCTAGATAGTTCTTTTCCTTCTCGGCACCACTGACTGCTCTGGGGACCAGGGCAGCGACTCAGGCCCAGAAAGGCTTTACACTCATGGTGTGGCCAGTTCTGAAGCAGGAGACCATTCATTTCCAACAACTGCACCTTCCCTTCGTCCAGAACCAGCCAGGTGCCAGAGGCCAATCCAGCATAACTGCGCAGGGCCAGGGCAAGCCGCAGCGTGCTGATGATGGCCTCATCCTGGCTGGTGCTGATGGCCTCATCCTGGCTGGTGCTGATGGCCTCATCCTGGATGGTGGGGCCTGAGGAAGGGATGCTCCCCACCCCTGCGTCTCTGCTCAGCCCTCCTGCTCCAAATACGGCAGCTACTGTGCCAACTGGACCACAGTTCCTCATCTCAGCACATCCCAGGCACACGGGTGGGGGGGGGGGGGGTCCTGCCTGTGAGCAGGAGCCCCGGGAAGCACGACTGGTCTGTTTATTAGGATGTTAGTCTGTGTTTCCTAACAACAGTTTGCAAAGGGACGATGGCCGGCCTCAGCCTTTGCTTTCCCAGGAGTCTCTGTACTATAAACAACTGTTCTTACCTTGGTTTACACTCTCCCATCTGCTTAGGCACTTGGATTTATGTTGGCTGAGATCCAGAATGGCTGATTTGGTTTATTTTAAGGAGTTTTATTTTAAGAAACTTTTGACATTTGAGAATTTAATTGGAACAATCTGTACCCAGAAAAAAAAAAAAAAAAAAAAAACCTTAATGCGCTCTAGGATTGAAAGATGCAATTCAGAGGGTATAAGGTTTCAGAAGAAAAAAAAAAAAAGCAGACCTCCATTTCCTGCTAGCATTTGTGCTTCAAGAGTTTGTTTAAGACATGCCACACAAGCCCTTGGGTTGGGACTTCTGCCTGCAACAAGAATACACAGAACGGGCTGGCAGTGTAGCTCAGTGGTAGAGTTCTTCCCTAAGGGCACAGGTCCTTCGGCTCAGTCCCTAGACCAGAAAACAAAATGGCTCTATTAATATTATTCTAACCTTCCAGCACATTCCTCACACTCTGCTGGAGAACTCTCTACCACAAGCCAGTCACACGGACATCAAGGACATGTCTTGACATTCAGCTGGGTTCCCTCATGTGGCCAGGCCTGTACTCGGAGGGTTTGCGGCAATCTGCCACATTCTTTTGACCAAATGCCAAAGTGTTGAAAGCCAGTAAAGAAAGCACATTGGTTCAGAGTTCCTCCACCTAAGAACGAAGTCCCAACTAGAAGTGCCAGAGCCTGGTGAGGTTTGAAACTCCCAAGGAGGCCCAGCCTTAAAGACTGGCCTGCATCTCTATGGATGCTCAAATCAGATTTCCTAGTACTGTAGTGAGTTGAGGAGAGCCACGATCTCAGAGATCACTGTGGAGCAAAGTCGAAGCTGTGCAGCCCAGCCTCCAGGAGGAGACAAGAGAGAGAGAGAGAGAGAGAGAGAGAGAGAGAGAGAGAGAGAGAGAGAGAGAGAGAGCGTCGCACAGCCAGGTGCATGGGGAGAAATGAAAGAGACTGGGGCCAGCCTGGGTGTGATCAGCAGGCCCGGCTTCTCCAGCCTGGGTGTGATCAGCAGGCCCAGCCTCTCCAGCCTGGGTGTGATCAGCAGGCCCAGCCTCTCCAGCCTGGGTGTGATCAGCAGGCCCAGCCTCTCCAGCCTGGGTGTGATCAGCAGGCCCAGCCTCTCCAGCCTGGGTGTGATCAGCAGGCCCAGCCTCTCCAGCCTGGGTGTGATCAGCAGGCCCAGCCTCTCCAGCCTGGGTGTGATCAGCGGGCCCAGCCTCTCCAGCCTGGGTGTGATCAGCGGGCCCAGCCTCTCCAGCCTGGGTGTGATCAGCAGGCCCGGCTTCTCCAGCCTGGGTGTGATCAGCGGGCCTGCCTCTCACCCCAGCTTTTCTCACATGTTCCAGCCTTTGCTGCTGCAAACTCCACACCTGTGTAAACCAGTGCTCGGGCACTGCACGCCTGCCCTCGGCTCACGATCAACGTTTCTGCAGCCACACCACCATTCTGCATTCTCCCAGCCACCATCTTGGACCTGTCATTCACCTCATGTTACTGCATGTTCTTTTCAACCTTTTTAACCTCTCAGATCCTGTTTCATCATCTTTGAATACCCACCTCAGACTGGCTTTGTAGAGCGTCCTAAATGTCAGCAGTTTGAACTGTCTTTGAGAAGTCAATTAGTGGAAAAGACGGTGTTGACTCTTTTCGTGTGCCTACTGTGTGTCAGTCTCCATTGGAACTGACCTTGAAGGTTCAGGCCGAACAACTCTTCCCTCCTCTTTGCACTATTCCCCCCATTTACATTTTATCTGAGGCAAACTAGACTGTCTTCTTACTTGAACAAGTCCGAATTCCCTCTCAGCTCCTGGCTTCTTCATCCTTGTCGTCTGTCTAGAACATTCCATTCCCAGCACCTCGGTGGGGTGGAATCCTTCACGTCTATTAGGCCCATCAGTATATTCTGGTAGATATTTAGTAGAGCTATCCAGCAGCAAGAATTCTAATTTATACTATTTTACAATGTCCACAGCACAAACACTCTCACCATTGCTGATTTAAGCCAACAATCTGACATTGGGTCAGTCGCGACATTTCTACAGATTAGCACACAAAGGCTATCACACGTCACCCCCACACAGGTCGCCTTCCTAGACACTCCCAAATGTGTGGGACCCTTCCTCCCTCTGGACTTTGTTCGTACTCCCTTGGGAAAAGCTGTCTGCATTCTGTTGTGGATGGAGTGAATCCTGTTATCATCCTATCTGAAATGCTTGACTTTCCCAGGGCATGACCGTGTCTTACTCATCCACGATTTACAGAGGCGGATAGAACAGTGGTGATGTTCAGTTCAAAGTTGCTGTCATTAGACTGATGGTGAGGACTTTGGCCAGGGCCTGACACCCAGCTGTGGTGAGGATGCAGTGACGTCACGTGTGTAAAGCACTTCTCAGGGTGCTTGGACCAGCCAGGGCTCAATTAGTGATGGCTAATTGTACTAATTGTACATCCGTGGTTGAGAATGAAGGGAGCCCAGATCTAAAGTTTTAGCTGTGGCTCTCAATGACTCTGTCTACCTCACCTGATACACACACTCTGACCACCAGGGAACTTTAGAAATCCTAATGCCCAGGCTAATCCCTCTTTCAGCTTCTCCCAAGTGATCCCATTATGCACCCAGCTATTCTATAATTCTTCCTGTCTTCTCCCTGGCAGAAGAGTCAAGACTGTCAGAAAGGAAGCAGCAGCTAAATGATGGCGTCACTCCTGTGAAAATCTCGCTCAGAAGCAGGTGCATGCCAGGCATGGTTTCTCGTGCCTCGGAGCCGAGCACTCTGGAGACAGAGGCCACTGGGTCTCCTTGAGTTTCAGGTCAGCCTGATCCAGTGAGCTCCAAGTCAGATGGGACACACAGTGAGACTCTGTCTCAAATAAACTAATTAATTAAAAAAAAACAGTAAAAACATAATCAGGAGCGGTACACAGGAGAAGCTCACGTTCAGGGTTACCGTATCTGGTGATCCTCCTAGGCGGAGTCACCCGGGAGGGGAAGGATGAGCTGAATAATACAGTAGGCCGAGAGACACAACTCACTGTCAGCAAACTTCTCTCAGAGGAATTCAAGTCAGCAGAATTTCAGAGACATTTACATTGGGTTTGGCCCTTGTGAGGATTTGGTACAGATTCAACATAGGAAGGTTTCCTGGCGTGAGTGTCCCGTGTTTGCCCAACTCTTTTGTTCTACTGGCATGTATCAAAATGTATCTATAGTTGTATCAAAATGATTGGGCAATCAGTGCTCACAGTGACTCTCATCCTCATGGAATATTTCTGGTCCTTTAACAGCAGCATATCACTGCCTTCGAGAATCAGGGTTGCTTTCCCATCAGATTTGTGAAACAAGAGCAGTGTGAGGTCTGACTGGTCCAAAGGTGGTGTCAAGCGAGATCTGATTGGTCCAAAGTGACACAAGGTGATGTCAATTACAAACTAAAAGTTCCTCTTCTGACAGCTTGACCCACCTCATCTTTTGTGGATAGCTTCTATAGTACTTTAGTGTGCATCCCCCATGGCAAGAAGCTCTTCTGGATTATCTGAAATATGAAGAAATTCCGCGTTAATGAACTTTGTTTTTCTTGTGAGAACTATAGCCTAATGGTTCAACTTACAAGAGAGAAACTGGTGGCTGGGGTTTAGCTCAGTGGTAGAGTGCTTGCCTCCCACACAGAGCCCTCGAGCATGATTGCCTGTGGAAGCCAGAAAATGGCGCAGCAGTCAAGAGCACTAGCTGACTTGCAGAGGATAAGGGTTCATTCCCAGCAGCCACATGGCGACTCAGAACAGACTCTGTAATACCAGTTCTAGGGGTTCTGATACACTCTTCTTACCTCTGAGAACACAAGGCACACACATGGTACACACACACACACACACACACACACACACACACACACACACACACAGGCAAAACACTCAAACACATAAGGTAAAATAAATTAGGTAATTAAAAACCAGTGGGAGCCTCTGTTTCCCTCTGTTGGGGTGGCAGCCTGGACTGTGGGAGCCTGCTCCCTTCTGCCAGCCGGACCCCCTTTAAAGCCTGGTCCCTGTTCCCACAGTACGTGGTTTGGTCTCGTTTCTACTGCTTTGGTGCAGAAGACTCCACAACTTTGGTAACAGGAAGGAAGGTAACTGGCCTCTCTGCCCTTTAGGGTTCAATAATTGAGTCTGCTGACGTGAACTGACAATGATTAATGGGAGACCTGGTGCGCCGATGTGTGGCATTCACGGGACCATCAAAGAGCAGAGGCGGGGTGCACCTCAGCCCAGAGATATTTTAAAGTTTGTGTTCCTTCTTCATGGTGGAGAGGGAGGCAGTTTTGGAGGAAGCTTAAATAGTTTTCACAGAGGAGTGTAGTAGTCTGGGACAGTGTTCATCCGGCTCCTGGTCGGGATCCCTCTCCCGTTTGAAGGGACAATTATATTCCTTATGGAAGAACTCCTCTTAGTGAGCTAAGTGAGCTGTGGTCACAGCCCTTTGAGTCTGCAGAGTTTTCAGAGAGAGGCAGAAACAAAAGAAGCCAGATTCTGTTCCCGGGTTGCTTCTCCCAGCTAAAGCACCGGACACGTCAATTCAGTCTTGTTTTCTGAATCTGTTAATTCTCTTTGATGCCTCATTACCAATGAGTTTTAATTATCCTAAGATATGTTTTGATGTATTAAAGGAGGTGAATCAGATGGAGGGAGTCTGCAGGACCACACCTAATGCTAGCTGGAAACCGTGTTTAGTCCATTCTCGGTTCAGTGTGGATTTTCTTACGGAAACTTTGAGTTGTCTTTGGAATAAATATTGGTATCTATAAATGATATCCAAAGAATATTTTTCTCATATGACATATCATTTAAGTATGTGTTTTGCTTTGTTTTTCTCCAAAGTAAAACGAATTTTTAAAGGAAATACTTGTTGGAACCGTGGGTTTTAGATCAAGGTTCTCTAGTGTCGTAAATCCTTCAGCTATGTAAGATCATCAGAACATTTGTTCCCAGGTGACTCACAGCCTGAAACATGACTTGTCTTTCTAATACCCTGTCTCCATTGTAATTTCATAAAGTTATGAAAAACATGTGTGACTAATATAACAAATGATTCCTGGTGTCACTGAGAGGGGGCACTGGATTGTATGAGCAGCACTCAGTACTAATATGAGAAATGATTCCTGGTGTCACTGAGAGGGCCACCAGCTACCACTAGTGTTAGAATCCACACCTATGAATCAAAACATCTGCTTCTGGGGACAGAGGTGTTGCTCAATGGTGGGGTGCTTGCTAGCAAGGATGATGTCTTCTGTTTGATTTTTAGTGTGATGTGCACACTGAAGTGGTATGCACACTTATATTCTCTTATTTTTAAAATATGGGAAAGCAATTAGACTCTCCCTGAGTTCTCTGAAATCCTGGACTTCCACAAACAGCAGTCACCAAAAGCCTGGTTGTTGTATTGAGTGGAAAAAAGATAAACCAATGTCTAGTGTGGTTTCAAAAATGAGTTAAAACTAGGGAGATGGAGAAGACTGTTACTGCCCACGCTGTGTAAGAGAGGGGGTCTGCAAATGGATCTCCTTCCCTGAAGGCCTGAATTAGGACTCTTTGGTCGATATGACCCCTGGTAAGAACAGCTTTACTGGAGGGAGGGTCCCTTTGGTTTACAGTTGGCGGGGATACAGGCCACTGTAGCAGGAAGGTATGGGGACAGGAAGACGAGGCAGCTGGTCACACTATCTGCTGTTGGAAAGCAGAGGGACAAATGCCCCCACCCAGCTGGCCTTTTCCTTAGTATTCAATCTAAGATCCCAGCCCATGGAACAGTGCCACCCTGATCCCTACCCCAACCCCTCCCAATCAACCCAATCTAGAAAGTCCCTTCCAAGCATGCCTAGAGGTTTGTCCTGGAGTCTAGATCTTGCCATAAGTACCATCACAAGTACTTATGGGTGAAAGAAAGATCAGAGTTGTCAATTAACACTGAGTTGGACTTTACAAAACCAATAATCAGCATTGGTTTAGATGAGACAAAGCTCTCTCTCTCTCTCTCTCTCTCTCTCTCTCTCTCTCTCTCTCTCTCTCCCTCTCTCTCTCTCCTTTACTTACCTTGTAAAAAAAACTTGCTCTAGAGGTAGTAAATGAGTGCACATGTCAGGCAGCTAGACTCCAGCATCCTGGACCCATAGTTTCCACATCATTGTTCCAGGTGTCTGTTTAGATCCTCTGGAGAGAGAAGGAGGGGGGGGGAGAAGGAGGAGGAAGGGAAGGGAGAGAGAAGGAAGGGGAGGGGGAGGGAAGAAGGGGGAGGGAAGGAGGGAGAAGATAGGAGGAAGAGAGAGCCGAGAAGCTTGGTGGTCTTTTCCCAGAGTTCCTCGGAAACAAAAAGCTTTCACTCATATTACCCTGGCACGACTGAATGGAATTGAATATATTCATATATGTATGACGTCTTGAGAAATACAGTATCTTCAGCAGGTGGCCATGAACCCAGGTAAAACTTGGCATTTCTCTTAGAAGCGAGGAGAGACTAGGCACTGGTAGGGATTCAGGGTCTCTTTCCATAACCTGACTGAGGACAGGCAGGTGCTCAGGGCTGAGAGATTGCAGAGCTAAGCAAAGGAATCCAGGGGCTGGATTTTATTCTTACCACGTTCCTTAGTAATCTCATGTGTAAAAGAGCCATGCCAAGTGACACACAGCCTCATGAAGGTCACTAGAAATGAGAGAACTCTCTTTTTTCTCCAACCGCAGGAAATAAGCACTTGACTGAAATGTCTATTGATATAATTACAAAATCAAACACACCCATGGTGGAAAGCACAATGTTTGAGGGACATCCAAGGAATTCTAATCTACCTTCTTTCCCAGGATAGGAACCTCTGCCTCCGTGATCCTGACAGATGGCCCCTAGCTTGTGCTCAGCCATTTTTAAAGTAAAGTATGTGGTGGGTTCCTGGATGGACAGCGCGGACTGGCAGGCAGTTCATCCAGATGGTGAAATTGCCCTCAAGTCCCTAGTCCTGAGACAACAGAGAACAAAGCAGTACTCCTCTTCATGACAGTTCTTCGACTAACAAAAGGGTTGTTTTGTTTTTTGTTTTTTTTTTTGGTTTTTCGAGACAGGGTTTCTCTGTGTAGCTTTGCGCCTTTCCTGGAACTCACTTGGTAGCCCAGGCTGGCCTCGAACTCACAGAGATCCGCCTGCCTCTGCCTCCCGAGTGCTGGGATTAAAGGCGTCCGCCACTGCCCAGCAACAAAAGGGTTTTTATATCCTCCCTTAGTTACCTCTTCAAGCTAAACAGTCCTGCAATCAGCGCCATCTCCACATGGGTGGTACCCAGGTCAGCTTTCTGCACACGGGCGGTACCTAGGTCAGCTTTCTCTCACACTCTGCTTAGACAATTTGATTTGTTTCAATCCAAATTGACCACCACTACACATCTTTTTAGTTTCATTTTTTTTTCACTTTCAAATGTTTTCTGGATAATTATTTTGTCATCAGTCTTCCCAAATTGATTAAGTTAGTGTTTGTCAACTTGACAAGAGCCTTCTGGAAACGGGGCATCAGCTCAGGAACTGCCTCCATTAAATTGGTCTGTGGGCATCTAAGGGGGCATGTTCTTGATTAATGGTTGGTATGAGGGAGCCCAGCCCACTGTGGGTGGTGCCTCCCCTGGTTGTATAAGAAAGTAAACTTGTCAAAGCCATAGGGAGCAAGTCAGTGAGCGGCGCCCTCCGTGGCCTCTGCTTCAGCTCCAGCCTTTGGTCCCGGCTTTCAGCTCCTGCCCTGGCTGTCTTTGACGTAGATGGAACCTGGAAGCTGAAATAAACCCTTCCCTCCTCAAGCTGGCTTTAGCCCTGGTGCTTCATCAGTGACAGAGTAACAAACTAGAACAGGAAGAGTACTTACTAAGCACAGTTTCCACACAACACCTTTCACGAGGTGCCTGAGCTCTGAAAAGATGACCGTCGGCTGGGGAGGATTCAGCTCAGTGGTAAAGGCCTTGCCTGCACTTGCCTAAAGCTCAAGGTCAAGTCAGAAAACTGGGAGAAAAAAAAAAAGATGCCTGGAATGTTGCCAACAAGGCCATATTTTGAATGTTCAGTCACCACCCCACGGTATTATATTGAAGGCTGCGGAGCCTTTAGAAGGGGGGCCCAGCCGGTGGAAATAGGTCACCAGGGATGAGCCTTTGAAGAGTAGACCAGCCATTGTTTCAGTCCGGCTTTCTCAGCTTCCTGTCTGTACCATGTGAGCAGCAACCACCTCAGGCTCCTGCTGCCGCAGATGGAGCTTCTCCCTCACCATGCCTTCCCATCGCCCTGCACATAGACCCCAAATAACCCTCCCCCCCCCAAGTGCTTCTGTCTGCCTCCGTGACACAGGAGTTGTTGGTGCCAAGGCTGTTGATCTAACGCAGCGGCTCTCAACCTGCCTAATGCTGCGACCCTCTAATACAGCTCCTCCTGCTGTGGTGACCCCCAACCACGAAACTGTTTTTGTTGCTACTTCGAAAGTGTAATTTTGCTACTGTTATGAATTGTAATGTAAAATAATTTTGGAGATAGAGGTTTGCCAGAGGGGTCATGACCCCCAGGTTGAGAACTGCTGCCCTAACTGCTTTGCCTCTATAATACATAATTTTAAAAAGGAACTGTCGGTGACAGAGACCTAGATGAGAACGTAAACGTCCATGAAGGCTGACTTTGAGTCTCCTTTTCCTCACAGAGTTTGTGGTCAGACTCCATCCAGAGAATGTTGACCCATCCCATGGATAGAGAAGTCCAGCACCCATGAGTTAAATAGTAAATTTACCAAGGTCAGAAATATGTGCACGACACCACCAAGGCCTAGGATAACCCTCCCCAGACCCCGAAACTCAGAAGAGGGACCCTTGCTGCAGCGGTGTCTCCTGGCTGGGGAGGAGGGACAGACATTTGTCATCGCTGACACTAAAGAAATCATAAATCAAACTGCGCATAAAGCTGACTCCTGTATCACTGCAGGGGAAGCCGAGGAAAGCAAGGGTGGGAGGCTCCTCTCGCTGGCCCGCCCGCCAAGGCCGCCCTGGATCTGACTAGGCACTCGGTCTTCCGTGTTGCCTGTCTTGTGTGACCGACCGTCCTGGGGAGACACCACACACAGCTCCGTGCACTGCAAAGAGGGAGCTCCAGACTGACCAGTGAAGTAGCAGCTGCACCATTGGCCAACTTGGTGAAGCAGAGTTCTGGTTGGGGGTACTCATAAGGAGCAGGCATGACTCAAAGGCAGCTGCATCACCAGAAAGCCCTCCCCAGTACCAGCCCAACACCGGCCACCCCAATACCTGCCACCCCAATACCGGCCACCCCAACACCAGCCACCCCAACACCGGCCACCCCAACACCAGCCACCCCAACACCGGCCAATCCTATACCGGCCACCCCAATACCTGCCACCCCAATACTGGTCACCCCAATACCGGCCACCCCAACACCGGCCACCCCAATACCTGCCACCCCAATACCGGCCACCCCAATACCGGCCACCCCAATACCGGCCACCCCAATACCGGCCATTCCTATACCGCCACCCCAATACCAGCCACCCCAATACCGGCTACCCCAATACCAGCCAGTCCTATACCGCCACCCCTATACTCAGGAAAACCCAAAGGCCACGACGCTGGCCCTCTGAGGAGCTTGCACACAGCCCCGCCCTCCATCAGCCTCTTCTCTCCACAGTTGCTCAGAGTCCGCTCCCGCGGTTGTTTAATCCTTTTCAAACAGCTGGGAAGGGACTTTGAGATCTTCCAAGTTTCTGTTCGCTGAGACGTGATCTTGTGTTTACCTTCTGAGACCTATGAACCTTTCCCTCCCTCCCCTTACCCCCCCCACCCCCGCCTCCTGGGGAGATGCTTCAGTTTGGGTTAGGGGACAAAGAGAGGAATGTATGCTGGAAGCCTCACAGTGAGGTACACACAGGTTCTTTTTTTTTTTTATTAAGAAATTTTCTGGTGGTTTCCCATTCTGTCATCCTCATCTCTTCTCTGGGTGGGGGGGAGAACCGCCCCAGAATGCTTTACCCCCAGCCCTCTCTCCCAAGCCATCCCGCATCCCCACATTCCCCCAAACCAAGGTCTCCCAAGGGGAGTCAGCAGAGCCTGGCACACTGAGCCTAGGCAGGTCCAAGTCCCTCCCCACTGCACCAAGGCTGCGCAAGGTATCACACCGTAGATAGCATCGGGCTCCCAAAAGCCTGCCCATGCACCAGGGATGGATGCCAATCCCCCTGCCTGAGTGTCCCCCAAACAGTTTGAGCCAAACAACTATCTTCCGTATCCAGAGGGCCTAGTCCAGTCCCATGGGGGCTCCACAGCCACCAGTCCACAGTTCACGGGCTTCCACTAGTGTGACCAGTCATCTCTGCACATCCTCCCATCATGATCTCGACGTTCCTCTCCTGTAGTATCCCTCCTCTCTCTCATCAATTGGATTCCCAGAGCTCAGCCTGGTGCCTGGCCATGAATCTCTGCATCTGCCTCCATCAGTCACTGGACAAAGGCTCTATGATGACAGCTAGGTTATTCGCTAGACTGGTCACCAGCGTAGACCAGTCCAGGCACCCTCTGGACCACTGCCAGCAGACCAAGTCTGTTATCAGATAGCATCTGAGGCCTATGAAGAGCTTCCCTCATGCTGCTATAACAACGCCCCCCACCGTGTACCCACCAATGGACTTTAGAACTGCCTTATTTATGACTTTCTGTTGCTATAGAACTTCATGAAACCACTTCCCCGTGGGAACACAGAACCTGAGGTGACCTAGTGCCATGGTTCCCGGGCCTCAAATCTCATGTTGCACCAGCTGAACCTCAATCTGAATGCTGCGACCTTTAATACAGCTCCTCATGTTGTGGTAACCCCCCAACCATAAGATTATTTTCATTGCTAATTCGTAATAATTTTGCTACTGTTATGAATCATAATATAAACAATGGTCATAGGTGAAGGGTTCACAACACGCCCCCATGGTCACATATACCGGGCAGACACTACTTCCGCCTAGCCAATGCCAGGTCAGGATAGGCATTTCCGGGTCAGGGCGTCTCTCGTAACCAGGATACTCGGCAGACCCGGACACCTTCGCCTAGCAAGTTCTGGGTCAAGGCATCTCACGTGACCAGGATCCGTGACGTTACATGGCCACGTAAGCGCGCAACGTGACCATGTGATCTACGCACACGCGTGGAGTAGTGACGTGACCTGGCCACGCCCCCAGCCGGTTTTAAAGTGGAGCGCCATGATTCCCAGTCCCTCTTCTTCTCCACGCACGTGTCTCTCCCACAGGCCTGAGCACTCTCTGTCCCTTTATCTCTAATAAACTCTATAAGCGGATTCTGTCGTGTTTCGTGACACTTCCTTGCAGGGTAAGAACACAACGCAGCTAAGTAACTAACAATAGGTGACCCCTGTGAAAGCGTTGTTTGACCCCCCCCAAAGGAGTCACTACCCACAGGTTGAGAACCACTGTTCTAGGATAAACTATCTCTTACCCACCCCATTTGAGGTGAAAGTTGTGTTGTTTGCATTGACAAGGTTGTGGTGTGGGGAGTGGCGGGGATATGGTGTGTGCACATCAGTGTGCAAGTGCACAGGCCTACATGTGAATACCAAGGCAAGATGTCACGTCCTCTGTGGTCCATGTTATGCCCCGAGACAGGGAGGGTCTCTTCCTGATCTAGACTCTAGTGGTTCTCGGGCTAGCACTGGAGACTCGTTCCCCAGACAGACTGACTTTGAGCAGCCAGCGCTATGGAGTCAAACTCTGGGCCTCTTGCTTCAGGACAAGCATGCCTAGCCGCTGAACTATCTCCCCAGATGCCAGGGTTTTCTACGGCTCTTCACACCAAATGCCAGACTCAGACCCGCAGACAGTATTTATTTTTCCTTCTCTTTCTTTGCTCTTAGGCCAGCAGGTATTTTGTTTTGCTTTTAATTAGTCTTTGGCATTGCATTCTTCATGGTTGAAAACTCAGGTTAAAAGAAGAATGCCTTCATGATGTTCCCCTCTTCACCACTGCCACACAGTCCCTCTCACAGAAACAGCCATGTGGCCAGGCCGGGCACAGGTGGGGGGCACAGGTGGGCAACATGTATGTGCATCTCCATACATACACTTGGCTTCTCTTTTCCTTAGTCAAATGGCCACAAGATTACAGCTAGACAAAAGACAGCATTTTGTCCCACCTTTATAGAAGTCTCAGAAATGAAACCCAAAGGGACAAAATGCTTTTTGTGTGAGTGTGAAAGCAAAGAAGCTGGTCTTTAAATAAGAAAAGGAATGGACAATAAGATGGCGAAGCTGTAACACTGTGTGTGTGTGTGTGTGTGTGTGTGTGTGTGTGTGTGTGTGTGTGGTGTTTATTCCAAGTTTCACCATTGATATAACTCAACTGCTAAGGAAAAAATGGGGGAAACACACATGAGGGACTATTGGCTCCTTTTTACTAAAATCTTTGAATGATTCAAGAAAAGAAAGGGGCAGTCTCTTGCTGTCGCATAGAAGAAACACAACGATTGAACACTGAGGAGAGCTGTCCTTTGTGTTTAAAATATTATGCAAGCTTGAGGATTCAGAAAGCTACAAGAGACTACGCAGCCTTCAAAAGCATGAACGCTAGCAAAACTAGATAAAAGGTTACCTGCTTTTCTCTTTTATGATATCAGATTGATGTGGAAACTCGGAAAGAATGTTCACGCAGAAACAGGGAGAAAGCAATGTACAAATGAGTAGGTGGATGATGAAAGGTCCCTCTGTCCCTCCCTATCTGCGGTAAAGGTGGCGCAGTGGAGTCTTCCTGAATTGGCTGGTGAAGAACAATTCATTTTAGTGAGCATCTTACATTTGAATATGGACTAGTCTTTGCTTTGCCAGAAACTAAGAATGGAATTTTCATGTTGCTTATAGAGCAAACCGTGCTGGGCAGTGTGGTGCACGCCTTTAATCCCAGCACTTTGCACTCGGAAGGCAGAGCCAGGCAGATCTCTGTGAGTTCAAAGCCAGCCTGGTCTACAGAGCAAGTTCCAGGAAAGGCTCCAAAGCTATACAGAGAAACCCTGTCTCGAAAAACAAAAAATAAAATAAAATAAACCACTTGGGCCCCCAGAAGGATAATTGTAAGCCAGAAAATCCAGAATGAATTAGTCCTGTCAAAGTCATTTCCCATTTCACACTGAGGTATTCTTGGGAATAATGAGGTAAATTTCTCTTCCATAAATACATATCCTCATCAAAATGCATCAGTGGCATAAGAAAATTCATTACATTTTGGACCTGACAAGGCTTCAACCAAAAATAGTATCACTCACCCAGGCATGGTGGTGTAGGTACGCCTTAAATTTCAGCACTCAGGAGGCAGAGACAGGTGGATCTCTATGTATTCAAGGCCATCCTGGTCTACATAGTGAGTTCCAGGTCAGCCAAGGCTATGTAATGCTGTAAAAAAAAAAAAAAGAAAAAGAAAAGAAAAGAAAAAAAAATGTACAGTGACATAATGTCACTGCCCCCCCCCCCACCGCCATCCTAAAGAAGGCAAGTTTGTGCAATGGTGGAGTTTGGGGAGAGTCTATAAAACTCTATAAAACACTGCCATTACTCAAGAGGCAAATCCCAGACTGCTTTGCAGAGCAACTCGGCCTTCAGGCTTGGGAGCCAGGACTGGAAGCAGATCCAACAGGACTTGAAACTGATTTTCAAATCAGTTGCTTCTCCTGCTGACTTTTTTTTCAAAGCAGGGTTTCTCTGTGTAGCTCTGGCTATCCTGGAACTCACCCTGTAGACTAGGCTGGCCTCCAACTCAGATATCCATCTGCCTCTACTTCCCCAGCACTGGGGTTAAAGGCATGCTGCCACCACCTGGCTTCCTGATGACTTTTATTGGTGTTTAAAAACTTTGCCTGGAAACAATGATGAAAGCAAAGATTTGGATGGATCAGATGACCCTCTGCTTCTTCTCTGACTTTTTCCTCCCATGCTTATGTGGTAGATGATTAATGGAGAGCAAAGCTGAAAACTGGAAACATTGTCTTGTGTGTGGATACACATTTCTTTTCCCTTGTGTGGTAGAATAGCATCCTAGTTTTGAGCTGGTTCAAGTTCCAACTGACTATTCTCAGTGACATTGTCCTGGGTAGACCAGAAGACCCACCTAGAAAAAGAACCTGAAGGACAGAGGACTTGAGTCTGGTTGGTTTTAGGTCACAAGGACCCTAAGAAGATAGTTTGCATCTCAGTGGGGAGTGGCCCTGTGGTCCCTCTGCCCACCTCTCTTTCCTGTCCCTCTGCTCCCAAGCGCTGAAACTGAGCCTCCCCCAGGATACCTAGGCATTCACAGCTCTACGTGAACTCCTGAGTTTTTCCAGGAAAATTATTTCTGCGTCTTTTAACCAATTCTGCCAGCCAGTCAGGACAAGCAGCCCTTTGGAAGGTAGCCTGGTTCCAGCCTTCCTCTTTGACGTCAGGAAACTCCCTTGGAGGTACAGGAGTCTGTGTCTGCATGCAGCTTCCTTCTCCCAGGTGGAGGCTCCCTGGTTCCCCTCTCCCTCTTCCCCAGACATGGAATTCAGGGGGTGATATGACTTGAAATGTCCCCGTTCCAGTTCTTTGAGAGGGAGGTGATGGAGATGTCCCCAAGTCCTCAGAAAGGCTGTCATCCCAATTCCAGTTTATCTTCGTTTGCTTCGAGGTACAGGAGCTCTCCTCATGGGAGAACCTTCTCTCTTGGCCTCATTAATAACAGGAGTTGTGCTTTTCCAGGGTTCTTCATCTGAGAGCTGTGAACTGTGTAACCATGGGGCATGGTAGCAAGAGTCTTCACCCACAGAGGAGCCTTCACCCACAGAGGAGCCTTCACCCACAGAGTCTTCACCCACAGAGCCTTCTTACTGGCCATCTGTAGGGCTTTCTGACAGGCTTGTTCTACCTAGTCTTGCTCCACGCTGGCTCTTTATTTTGCTTTTGAAATTTTTATTAGTCTGTTTTCAATGTTTTCTTGCTTATTCTAGTTTGTCCTTTTGGAGTTTCTACATCTTGTTTAGGAAAATGATACAATATAAACAAAGTCAAATCCATTTTTAAAATATGTGCTTGAAGGTATTCACTTGCCTCCTTTTTTCCCTTTTTATCAGTTTTCTCTTAAACACATATAGATCCCAACAGCATCCTTCCGATTTTGCTAATGCCTTCAGCTACAAATATTTGGTATAATTAAATTATAAACTTCTAGCGGGTGGAAATAGCAGGGCTGCAGTCGGAACAGAAGCCAGATTGAACGGTTTGTTTTTCATCCCAGAGTACAGAGTCTGACCTTGGGCAGGGCCTTCTCCTGGATCTCAGCTTCCTTGTTTATAAATGAAGGGGTTGGCCAGGCCACCTCTAAAATCCCTCCAGCTCTGCAATTCCCTGACTCTCTGGCCCACTTGGGACGCTTAATAAATAACAAGCACACTGCCAGAGGGCCTCAGGAATGAAATGCTTTAGACACTCAGTCAACAAAGGTCTACTTGGTGTTCATGGTTGCAGTGAGGGACCAATCAGACCCGAAAGGGAGACTCAGGCACGACTGTCCCTGCCGATGCCACAGGCAATGCACAAGACCATTGGGAGCGGAAAGCACTCACCAACAGAAAGATGGCAGACACACAGCAGGAAGCACCCTGGGAGGAAGGTCTCAGCTCCTTTCACCAAAGTAAATCTCAGAAGCAGGGGAGACGGGGGCTTTTGGTTCTGTTTTTGCTTGTTTGTCTGTTTGTTTTTACAAGTTAGTGGAGCCAGTATTTGATTTTCACACTCTACAAATCAAAAGCAATCAGTCTAAGAATGTGAATGAGGCCAGGCATGATGGTGCAAGCCTTTAATCCCAGCAGTTGGGAGGCAGAGGACAGAGCTCTGTGGGCCCTAGGCCAGCCTGGTCTATCTACATAGTCAGTACCAGGCTAGCCAGGTCTACATAGTACGACATTGACTAATCATCATCATCATCATTATCATCATCTGGACAAGATACTAGAGTATAGACAGTGATAGTCTACTTAGCTTGTGTACAGCTCTTAGGGTCAATCTCTACAGTCCTCCTCCAAATACAGTTATTATTATGTGTAATTTCATCACAAATAGTAATGTTGGGCTTATTATATTTTCTTTTTAAAAGAATTAATCATTGGTAAGCCGGCATGGTGGCACACACCTTTGATCCTAGCATTCAGAAGGCAGAGACAGACGGATCTCTACGAGTTCAAAGCCAGCCTAGTCTACAGAGCAAGTTCTAGGACATCCAGGGCTACATAAATAAATAAATAGATGTAATAATTGATATTGGGTGTATAGCTAAACAATAAAGCCTTTGTTCAGTAGACAGAAGGCTCTGGGTCAATTCCCAGCACTATAAAAATATATTTTTATATTCTTTTGGTAGAGCAATTGTGAGCATTAGGAGACACTGGGTTTGTTCCTCAGTACCACATAGACTCAGTTGCACACCTGTAATCTTAGCACTGGGATGTGGAGGCAGGAGGATTAGAAGTTCAAGGTCATTCTCAGCTACATAGAAATTTTGAGGCCAGCTTGGGTTACATGAGACACTCTCTTAATAATAATAGATAAAATTAACTACTATCTTTCAATTACTATGCAGGTTTTCTAATTGATTTCTATTCTGAATTGCTTGTACTTTTTCATACAGAGTTCCAAGCTGCTGACAGCATCTTTTAGAATTTGCCAGTTCGTAAGGCATGGAGCCAAGACAAGGATTTAATAAAACAAAAACAAAACAAAACAAAAACTGGTTAAATTGTGTCCCTCGAATGTCACAAAGGTAGAAGTACCCACTTGCTTTCATAAGCAGACCAAGGAAGAAGAGAGGCGCAGAGGCGGAGGCAGGGGCCTTCTCAAAGTCAATTTTTGCCATGTGTCTTCCTCTCATAGCTCTCATGTGTCTAAATGATTGAAGGAAGACTCCGAATCTGACTACTTCATGTCAATCATCTCAGACCTTGGAGTACTGAGCATTGCTCATGGGACATGCACCTTGACCATTCCAAAGGCTTAAATATTTGCTTTTCCTTGTGGTGCACACAGACCAAGGCTGACACCTGAGTGTTCTTACATGCTGGAAGTGAATATCCGGCCCTACCCAGACAAGGCTTTCTCTATCCTGCAGTTGTAACTACATTTTTGTCCTCGGCAGCCAAGGATGCCTTGTAATTTCAACACACCCAGGGGCACAATGACTTATGCACCTGCTTACAAATCTAAAAGGCTTCTGACACTGGTTCCCTCCTGCTTCTGAATCAGTGTGTGGATTTGCTTCCTACCCAAGAGATATGAACTTAAGTCATCAAAAATAACATTGTAGGGCCAGAATGTAACTCAGTAGTAGGTCTCTGAGTGGTGTACACAGCGCCCTGGGTTCCACCCCTAGTGTGGTGAATAAGTAATAAATAGCTTTTAACAAGGTCACTGCATGGATAGCAAAGGGCACCAACTCTTTTAGCCCAAGCCTTAGAAAGGTTAAAAATAAGGCCAGAGTCTCTTCCACACTCTGAGGTCGTGATTCTGCAATTTCTTTTATTGAAAACAACCCAAAATAAGGGGATCTCTAAGAGACAGTTTTTAAAGGCATAATTGTAACAAGGAAAACTCTTCATGTATTCACATACAGAAATATAATGAAATATAAAGAAGCTGGAGGATTGCAGAAATCAAAGATTAATTCTCAACACCCAACTCCTGGCGTGGCTTGTTCTCGAAAGTGGTTTTCCTGGACTCCTATCAGATGTCACTGTGACTCTGCCAAGGTCATCTGCAGTTAAGGTTATGTGCTTATCCTAAGCGAGTCCCTGACCCCGTCTCCTCCATGGCTTGCAGCATGAACCCAGCTTGGAAGCTTTCAGGACCACTGACAGATGGCACCCACCTCTGCCAAGGTCATCCTGAAAACCAGGGCACTAAGGAAAGCAAGGCCACCTAAACTGGTAATCCCAGCTACTCAGGAGGCTGAGGCAGGGGGATTAATTGAGCCCAAGTGTTCAAGCGTGATGAACAGATCTGTCTCATCTAGTGTGAAAAACAGTCCCTCGATTGTGGTTTCTTAGATTACCTCTGTATTAATCAGTTTTCATCATGATAACAACAAATAACCCAAGAGAAACAAGTTAAGAAAAAAGGTTTATTTGCCTCCCAGTCTCAGAAGTTTCTGCCCAACGTTCCCTAGACCTGCAGGGCAAGAATATCAGGACCACAAGAGAGTGTGTGTTGGAGGAAGCTGTTTACCTCATGACAGCCAGACAGCCAGGAGGCAGAGAGACAGAGACACACTGTGTCCCCTCCTTCTTTGTTCCATCCAGGCCTATTGCATGGGGCCACTCACACCCCCAGCTACCCCCAGCCTATTGGATGGTGCCACTCACACCCTCAGCTACCCCCAGCCTATTGGATGGTGCCACTCACACCCCAGCCTGTTGGATGGAACCACTCACATTCAGGAAGTGTCTTCTCCCATACTCCAGTCATCTCTGAAAACACATTCACAAATAGCCACAGAAATGTGCTTCAGGAATCATCTAGATGTCTCAGCCCAGCCAAGTTGATATCACAGCTTTTCTTTCTAGAAAACTCCAAGGACCACACCTTCTCAGTCAACTTACTGGGGTTTTGATGGCATTGGTTCACACTGGGAATTCTTTTAATCAAAGACATTTGCTGTGATGTGATCAGCTTTCTGTAATCCTTGTCTCTTTCTGGGATCTCTGCCCTCTGGAGCACACCTGCATTGATGGATAGCACATACCTTGAAGGTAGAGGAAGAAGGTTTGGGCCATGAAAGCATCTCCATGCTAGTAATCTCCAACCATCTGTCCTTAAGATAACCACAGGCAACTCTCAATGCCCTTTGATCCTACACACACACACACACACACACACACACACACACACACACACACACACACACATACACACACACACACACACACACACACACACACACACATACACACACGACTGATACCTTCAATTTCTAATACCTTCTACTCTCTGTGAAACAAGCTGACCAAAAACTCACTGGATGTTGGTAGTACATAAACCATGAACCCTACGGGCTAGGGGATATAGCTCAGTGGTAGGTAAGCTCAGTGCTTACCCCTCCAACATCAGGCCCTAAGGTTCAGTCCCCAGAACTACAAACAAAGCCATGAACCCTCTGTCCACTCACCCCAAACCTTTTTGAAAGATGGGGTTCCAGGGACCAGGGCTGGAGCAGATCCCTTTCCTAAGCCTGCTCTAATTGTAGGAGGGACTTCCTCGGAACATGTCTGTGGAGAAACATGATGCCAATCTTAGTCATTAAAATGCTATATTGTATGCCAGGTGATGGTGGAGCACCTGGGGAGGCAGGGGCAGGTAAATCTTGGAGTTCGAGGCCAGCCCAGTCTAGAGTTCCAGGACAGCCAGAGCTACAAAGAGAAACTCTGTTTCAAAAAAATCCACAAAAATAAAATAAAATAAATGCTTCCTGCCCAAGTTCACTTTAGAGTGTTGACTGTAAGTGTTTGGAAAAAGACAGTGCTCTAACCTACCCTCTTCCTCACTCTGAGTGGCAATGAAATGTGGGAGACATTTGCTTTTAGATTCAAGTATTTGGTTTTTTGAAGTCAATGACAAGATGCCCTTTGCAAAGATGACATTAAAAAATAAAATAAAGGCAGCAAGCAACAGGAACTCTGGGTCAGGGTCACATGGGAGAGCCTGGAGACGGGCAAGATATGTCTGCATCAATCACTTACACTTTTTTTTGTTTTGTTGAGATCAGAGCTGAAATGCTTTATAACTACCTTATTTTAAATTGTTTATATTTATTATTTTAAAAATATATCAACACAAATTTTTAAATTGAGCGACTACATCATCAAAGAAAGATGGAGAAAGCCACCCTAGATATCACCCCACTGTGCCCCTAGTTGTCTGTGCCTTGAGGTCATCCCGTGTCTCCCCTGTGTGAGACCACCTGACAGGCAGGTGTGGAGAAAAGAGTCCAAGCGAAACGTCTGAATCAAGGTGAAGTTCCTTCCAGCTCCGGCCAGGGCAGCTACCCAGGGTTACGTCACTTTACGATCTACGTCTCTGTTGACCCCTGCAGTGTTGGTGAGGATTTGAGAAAGGAAACGCTGCCTCTCCTGGAATAAAGTCACAGCTGACAGTAGTCGGTGAGTCCCCGACTCTCCCAGGCCGCGGTGGCCTGAGATGCACAAGGCACTGTCTTCAGGACTTCAAGTGAGGTCTTCACAGAGAAGGTAAGTGCACAGGGACGAGGGAGTGGACAGCTTTCGGGCCTCGTCACTGCGTGCCCACAGTCACCTCAGGTCCTCCATCTGGCTGTCACTTGTCACCAGCTGCATACAATCATCTGCTGTCTTTTCACCTTCTCTAAGATTAAAGGGCAAGTGTTCTTGGAGCCGCCATCTGGAGATGGACAGGGACCCTTAGCCCTTCTAAGTGAGATGCTGCACAAATTCAGGTCATCACCGAGTGCGCTTCAGTCAGAGTCCTCGTCACTGGCTTTTGACTCCATGCTTTTGAGGAATATTTGTGTGTGAAAATGAGCAAAGTTGGAAATCTACCAAAATCTTGCCTTTCTCTTGTCTGGCCTCTGTTCCTGACTTCTGTTCCTGACCTGTTTGGAACGTACTAACCATGAGCCCAGGCTAGTTTCTGGACACTTCGGGCATATAAAAGGTTTGTCTAAACAGTTGTGGTGGTGTATACCTGTAAGCCTAGCATTTCAGAGGCTGGACCAGAAGGACCCTGTCCCAAACAAACAAGAGTGGTAACATAACTCGGTGGTAGAGCACTTGTCTGGCATTCAGGGGGCCCTCTAGGTTCAATTCTCAGCCTAGTTTGGTGGTACACGCCTGTACAGACACCATCTACTATGGAGACTGAGACGGGAGGATTAAAAAATCAGAGGCTGCCTGGGCTACACAGTGAGCAGAAGCTGTATGCAGCAGTTTAGCTAGGCCCCGTTCCAGAGGAACACGTGGAGAAGGGAGTTTCTGGCAGGGGTGTAGTGAGTGGTAGAGCACCAGCCTTGCACTATGAGACCCTAGGTTTGTCTCTCCTGGGCCCTCACAGGCGTGCACCCTCTGATGGGAAGGTCTGTGAGGATGAGTGAAGCCAGATGTGCTACTCAGAGGAGACCTAAGTCCCAGGGCTATTATTCACTAGGATTCTATTTAGCTTCAGTACTGCATCCTCCCTGTCCTGGGTTCTCCATATACCCATAATCCTGTCCGTTCCACAATCCTCGCCATCCCATGGTCCTCCTCCAGCTCTGGAAGCCTCGTCTCTCTGCAGCCTGCTTTCCGGTCCCCAACTCCGGTTTTTGAAGTCGCCAGTTCGTCCCCTTTCTGTCCTTCTCTTGTTCCTTCCCTGTCCTTTCCCACTGCTTCCTCTGTCCCCTTTCTGACATGGATATTATTTCTAATTTCCAGTTTCTCGTCTCTTCCATAAAAAGGATAAGTCTCACCATTGCTGACCAAGTTCATCTATTTTTTTGCTCACTATGGGCTCCCGCAGAAGCGCCACTCAAAACTGCCAGTGTGCACCAGATTCCAGTAAGACCTTAGGGAGCAGAGAGCCCGCCCTGAGAATAAACACTCACTTCCTCCTTGGAAAGGCTGTTCAGCAGTACAAAGAACACTTCTTTTGAACGCGGACGTTTTCTGCACCAACGGGCTCAAGGAAAGTGGTCCATGTTCAAGCAACAGACACTCAGCTGCGCAGGGGCTGCCAGTGTGGACAGTGGCGGGTTGACAAGACCTCTTACAGGCTGGAGGTGATGCTGGAGAAGACACAGGAGCCAGCGGACAGCGAAAACAAAACCAAGCCCACAACGGCATACCCGTCACCTCTTCTCCCTCCTTCCTTGCTACGTCTTTGTTTTTGTTTTAATGTCACTCGTCACATCACCTCGGATATGCTCTATATTTTACCCATTGATTTAATCGCCAGTGTACACACACACACACACACACACACACACACACACACACACACACCACCTATCTGCTCAAATGCAAGCTTGCAAAGGAGTCTTTTTTTTTTTTTTCTTTTGAGTCAGGGTTTCTCTTTAGCCTTGGCTGTCCTGGAACTCTGTAGATCAGGCTGGCCTTGAACTTGGAGATCCACCTGCCTCTGCCTCCTGAGTGCTGGGATTAAAGGCATGTGCCACCACCGCCTGGCTCTTTTTCTGTTTTAACAACCGTCTAATCCCTAGTATTCTAACACTCAGGACACATCCAGTTCTCAAGCACTGTGTGGGGTGTGCTACGAAATTATAGAAATCCTCTAATGGACCAGAGTGTGTGGGGAGAGTGTAAAACCTATTTCAGAGACTGTGATGGGATTGCAGTGGACAAAATAAAAGGAACTCAGGAAAGGGAGGTCAGCTGCTGCTAAGCTGGAGACTGGGTGAGAAGGAGAAATTTTGATATTCTCCACCTCTAAAGCTTTCAAGATAGGTACAGTGGCCCACACCTATAATCTCAGCACTCTGAAGGCTAAGACTAAATTTCTAGGCCAGCCTTGGCTACATAGTAGATCCCAGGCCAATCAGGACTGTATGCCAAGAGCTTTTCTCAACAAAGCACAGGGCCCTGGAGATGGCTCAGTGGGTAAGGGCACTCATAGCCTACTGACTTCATTTCGATGCTTGTGACCCGCATGGCGGCAGGAGAGAGCCGGGGAACAGAAACTGTCGCTGATCCACACGTGTGCTGTCCACAGTCGTGTGTACTCACACACATACACACAATAAATAAAACACAGCACAAATAAAAACAACAAGCGGAAACAAAACCTTGTCATATTGCTTGTTGCTTTGGGAGTTGATCTGGGAATGCTTGGCTTTTCATTTTGGAGGGAAGGGAATGTACAGTGTCCCCAGTGCCTCCGATTAAAAAAGGAAGCCTTGGTCCAGACACCAGAGGTGGGCAGGAAGGGCTTAAGGGTTTAGCGTTGGTGAGCTGTTGTGGAATAGGATTTTAACTAGATGCCTTACGTTTGTTGATGCTGCAAAATATTACTTTAACTGTGTAAAGGTGTGTTACTTTTGTTTATGCTGCATTTGCTTAATGATGTAAAGATAGGTGTTTAATTATGTAAAGATTATTTGCATCTGTTTCACTTTGCCTGCCTAAGGCACCTGACTGTTCTAGTAAAGAGCTGAATGGCCAATAGCTAGGCAGAGAAAGGATAGGCAGGGCAGGTGGGCAGAGAGAATAAATAGGAGAAATCTGGGCTTGAAAAGAACAGGGAGAACGAGAGGAGGGACATGCCCAGGGCAGGAAGACAGACAGACAGACAGACAGACAGACATGAGAAGCAGTGAAAGTAAGACATACAGAAGTAAGAAAAGAATTAAGTCCCGAGGCAAAAGATAGATAAAGAGAAACAGGGTAATTTAAGTTAAAAGAGCTAGCCAGAAACGTGCCTACGCTAGGCCGAGCATTCAAAATGAACACAAAGTCTCCGTGTTATGATTTGGGAGCTGGTTGGTGGCCTAAAAGAGAAAGCTTGGTACAGTGTGGGATCTGGGCCTCTTCTCTGGCTCTCCTGGAGGACCTTGAACATGTGGCCCCTCCCCTGAGCCCTGCTTCCTCAAAAGATGATCACGCAGGCCCATGGGGATGTCCAAAAGTTGGAACGAGAAAACAAGGCAGTATTCAACAGAGTTTAGCTCCTCAGCCTAGGAAAGCAGCACTCAGTCAGGACACAAGGACAAGTGTCAGAACTTGTACTTCTGTCCTTCCCAACGGCTAAGGACAGGGACCTCACACAGCTACAAAGATAAGTGTGCGTTTAGTTACCAGGTCAGGTTCCCCCAAGCTTTTCCTACACCAAATAGTACTGAATTTAACACAAATTAGATGCCAATAAATACTACCACCTCCCCACTCCCAGCTGTCCCACATCTGGAAGGGACTTAGAACAACGAGGGACCATGGCCACACTTTACTACTACTAAGAGCCCGGCCCATTTCCTTTCCTGAAACGCAGTGGCCTGGGCGACTGATCACTAGCTGGCTCTCTCTCCATTACTTCAGAAAAAGCTCTTAGCAGAAGCACTCAGGCCATTTTACAAGCCACCGAAGCCATCTGCTTAATGCATCTCTTTCTTCTTTACCACACAAATATACATTTAAGTATCTGAAACAAACACCTCTTCTCTAGGGCCGAGGAAAAGAACAAGAAGGCGTATAATCGAACAGAAACCACGTTGCTGTGCAGCCCACAGTGGCAGGATCAGCTGGGCATGAGTGGACTTCCTGGGGCCGGAGTGAAGGTGTGTGTGAGGACTGGTCCAGGGAGGGGATGGGTTTCTGAGGCCTCCAGGTCGTCAGTTTCCATGTTTGGCCAACTTGAACCCTAGATAAAATCTGGGACTCTTGAGACCAATCCTGGGGCTCCAGCTGGGTTTGGGGGCCTTTCCTCTGAGTCAACGGCTGTTCACTGCTCTAGAGGTGGTGGGACCTGGGAGAATGGAAACAGTAAACGAGGCAGACTGAAGTCTCATGCCATAGCCAACTTCATTCAAAGCATCAGACAGTTTATAAGAGGAGGGTTAAGGGGAGTCACGTGAGTAAAGTGGACAACCACAAGGGCAGGCCACGTGGCAGGCAGGCCACACGTGGCAGGCAAGCTGCACAGGACAAAACCATGCTTTTCCATAGAGACAATAAACAAACAGCAATAGCCAGTTGTGATGAATAATCTGAAGGAAACTCACTCCTGTCTGCTATACCTGGGAGGGGCCTGAAACCACATTCCAAGAACAATTCCATGTTCTGAAGAAACTGAGGTCATAAGACTCTTGTCTTGTTTTCTTGGAGTTTTCTCACAAGATTCAGAATTCTCCTCACACTCCACTCTTCGGCCGTGTTCTGACAACTGATGTTACCATGGGTAAGCCTGGGACTGGCGTTGCTGTCCCTGTTAAAAATTATATATGCTGGGCCTGCAAGAGGAATCAGCAGGTGAAGGAGTTTGCTGCCAAGCCTGACGACCTGAGTTCAGTGCCCTGAAACTCTGTGATAGAACACTGACCGCTGCCATCTCTCCTCAGACCTCCATGTGTGCTCTATGGAACGTTGGTGTTTGAGTGGGAGCTCCACCTCAACCCCTGGCGTCCCTAAACCCAAAGAGTCTGGAATGTTCTGGTGGAAGATCCACCTCAGCCCCCCTCCCCTATCTCTTTCCCCTTCAAAGCCCGCCAAACACAGCTCCTCCCCCAGAGAGGCTCAGGACCACTCCCACTGGGGATATAAACTGCATCCCAGAAAACAAATGTGTGGTTCCACCGGTCTCTCCTCCCAATCCCCTCTCTGAGGGGCCAGAGAATCACCCGTGAACGCTTTACCCATTAAACCTGGGCTTTTCCAATTCGGTCTGATTTGGCTTAATTTGGATTGCTGCATCAGCAGAGAGGCCTTCAGGGTGAAAAGACTTAACAGTTTGTGCACACACCACACACACAAATACACACACATCAAATAAATAAATAAAAATAGATAGAGAGATGATGAAATACATTTTTAAAAAGAATTCTATTTGTAGCTTACTGCTTGAGATTGGGGAAATATACCCCTGGATACAGCCATAACAACTCAGATCAGGGTGTGGATCCCCCACCCGACCCCCCATCCTCACATGCAGTGTTGCAGATCCTACTCAGGACCTCAACATAGTCGTAGGCAAGAGCTCTACCACTGAGCTGCATCCCAAGCTCAGGATACCAGTTTTAATTCCTTAGAAAGTCTCCTTATCAAAACACTGTTAAGCCCCACTGATCGAGACTAAGACTACTACCACAGTTTAAAGCCAAATTTGAAGCAACCTTTAATTAAATACTGGCCTAGCAGATAGGCTTGGCTAGGTCCATACCCAGGTTCCTGGGAATTGGCCTCAAATCAAGTTTCGCAAGGGCTTAAGAAGGGAACTCATAATTCATTGCATTTCACGTCAGGTCCAATTAGGGGCAAGTATACATCCTGACATAATTTCTGTCTACCTACCTCCTGCCCACCTGTGATCAAGCACATCCTGTGCAGATGGGTCAAACAAACTTGTTTAGGGGAGTGAAAGCACGTGGCTTGTTATCTCCCATAAACAATGCCTCCAGCATTTCAGGAACTCTCTGTCCTTGGGCAAGCAGCTTGCAGATCAGAGGCGTTTTTGTTTCCATGGATCTCTTAGGCATAGTAATTAAAACAAAATGTAACTTTGGCTCTCATAACACCTAAGTCTTCCTAAGTCAAAACACACCCCACCGCACCCCAGAAAATCCCTGTTGACCTCTGCCACCATCAGTTCGTTTTGTCTACCCTTCCCCTTTGACAACATGGGACCGCACAGAAGGTATTCGTCTGTATGAAGCGCTTTCTCTCTCTCAGTGTTATGCCTTGAGAGACACTCACATGTCTCTCTAAGTAGTTCTCTTTTGTTACTGTCTAGTATCCCACAGGATGAAGGACTTATCTATTCCTGGTGGATGACATTTGGGTGTTTCCAGCTTGAGGTTGGTAGGAATATTTGTTAAATGTCTCTAGGTAGACTTACCCATGTATGTCTTTTGGTACTGGGGGAATTCCTCATTTGTAAACAAGACCCACTTGTTTACAAATTGAACCAGAACCAACTGGCTGAACTGCTTCTGAATCCCTGACCCATAGAAACTATGAAGAAAAGTCATGTTGACGGTGGTCTTGAACTGGTGGGTACTTAGGTATTCATACACAGTCACATTTTAAAAATATTAACATCGAGTAAATAATAAAGTGTTTGCATTATTTTGTATTCACATCATAGCTCTACACTACTTCCTGTCTCAAAGGGGCGGGGCTAAGCTTTGGTTGTAAAAGGAAACACATTCTGTTGATCTCTCTGCATACTTAGCCCATGGACATAAGCCAAGGTTTCACCAATGACTATTGATCACTGGTACCTGAGGGTCCTTTTGTCTGGACCAGTCTGTCACTGTTTATTCCCAGGGTCAGTTCCTCTTGTTGTCTAAATTAGCACACCTCTACATTCTGTTACACTAATGCTTCACTCTTTCTAGAACTTGCCTTGTTCATTTGTCAGGTTAGCTATTACTCAACTGTGCCCCATTAGGAAAGAGCCTAGGAGAACCGAGTCCTAATTTGTTACAGCATCACCAGTGAATCCTGTCACTACAGCAGTGTCTGGATGCCCTGAGGCAGTGTGGCAGCCAGACTGCAGGAATTCCTCATGGTTCTTCAGCTTCTTCTATTCACACCTGTCCTACAAGCTCTAGAACTGTCCTGTAAAACCAACGAAATGCTGCAAAAGGGACAGGGTGTGACATCCAAGATGCAGTCATCAAAATATCAGGCTCAGGGGCTGGAGAGCTGGCTCAGTGATTAAGAGCACTTGTTCTGGCCGAGGACTGGGATCTGATTCCCAGAACCTACAAGGTGGTTCACAACAGTCTGTAACTGCAGACCCAAGGGATCTGACGCATCCTTCTGACCTTGCCATGCCCCAGGCACCCACCTGATGCACAAACACACATCCAGGCAAAGCACTCATACACATAACATAATAAAATAATAAAGTAAAGCTCTTAAAACGTCAAGTTCTGCCTTGCTTTCTTGTGAATCATCTGCTGTGAGAAAAGCAGCTTTAGAAAGAAAGAGTCATGTGACAAGGAGCTGAGGTCATCCACTCTGCTGTGTGTGTGAGGCACCACCTGGGACGCAGAGCCCCACCCACCCCAGCCTCCAGATGACTGCATCCTTACTGACATTCTACAGCGGCAACCTCATGACAAATCTTGAACCAGAACCACCCGGCTGAACTGCCTCGGAATCCCTGACCATAGAGACTATGAAGGAAAGTCATGTTGACTGTGGTCTTGAGCTGGTGGGTACTTAGGTATTCATACACAGTCACATTTTAAAAATATTAACATCGAGTAAACACTTATTAAACAAGCAGGTGAGGAAATGAGGGAATTAGCTGAAGAATAACATAAATCACAGCCTGCACATCCTCGGCTGCAGCTTGCTTGTATGAATGGGCCATAAGACTTCAGTTCTGTCCCTTGAGTTCCGGCTGAGGCTGAGGGTCAAGCAGGGTTCTCAGCCACGGTGGCGGTGTTATCACTGGCCACATAATTACTCTTTTGGGGACAGTCACATTCACTGTCGAAGGATGTTGAGCACCCCATCTCTCACACCCCCACTTGCCACCCTCCTCACCCCCTTAGCTCCACCCCACCCCCGCCCCTCCCCTCACCCCTGTACCTCCACCCCACCCCCGCCCCTCCCCTCACCCCCTTAGCTCCACCCCACCCCCGCCCCTCCCCTCCCCCCTGTACCTCCACACCATTCCTGCCCCTCTCACCCCCGTACCTCCACCCCACTCCCGCCCCTCCCCTCCTCCCCTCACCCCCCCCCCCGTACCTCCACACCACCCCCGCCCCTCCCCTCACCCCATTACCTCCACACCACCCCCGCCCCTCCCCTCCCCTCCCCCGTACCTCCACCCCACTCCCGCCCCCCCCTACCTCCACCCCCCCGCCCCTCCCCTCACCCCCGAACCTCCACCCCACTCCCGCCCCTCCCCTCACCACCCCCCGTACCTTCACCCCACTCCCGCCCCTCTCCTCACCCCCGTACCTCCACCCCCCCCGCCCCTCCCCTCACCCCCTTACCTCCACCCCACCCCCGCCCCTCTCCATTCCTTGGATGCCGGAAGCAGCCCCCTCCCCTCCAGCAAAGCTGTAATATGGCAAATTGCTTCCAGACAGTGTCACGGGTCTGATAGAGCACAAATCCCCCTTGTTTAAGAACCACGGTGTTGATCTCTTCACTGAATAGTGATTAGAGGGGCTCTGGTTGGGTCCAAAGCTGTATAAAACTATGATAATGCTTATAAAATACTTTATTAAAAATCCAAGCAGTGAATACATTTTTTTTTTTTTTTTTTTTTTTTTTTGGTTTTTCGAGACAGGGTTTCTCTGTGTAGCTTTGCGCCTTTCCTGGAGCTCACTTGGTAGCCCAGGCTGGCCTCGAACTCACAGAGATCCGCCTGGCTCTGCCTCCCAAGTGCTGGGATTAAAGGCGAGCGCCACCATCGCCCGGCGAATACATTTTTTTTTTAAAGAATGCATTTGGTTACAAAAAGTACACCTATACATAACATAATACTTTGACATCTCTCTCTGTCCCCTGCCCTGTGCTGGGAATTGAACTTATGGCTTCCTGTATGCCAAGTAAGTACTCTCCTGAGTTACATTGCCCCCCACCCATTTTGGATATCTCTCCTTCTACTCATTTGCTGTGCATATATCTTCTTTGAAGAAATATCTGTTGTAGTTGGGTTTTTTTGTTTGTCTGATTTTGTTTTGTTTTGTTTACTCTTTAGGGGCCTGCCATCCAGCTCTGTTGCACGAATTCTAAGTGGTCTTATAATAAAATATTGGTGCTTGTATTGGGGTAAACACTGAAAGATCAGAGAGACAAAGGAACACGCCACTAGTCAAACTTCTCACCACTGGCATCCTCAGGCCGGATGGAAGGCAAGATCTTATCTCCATGAATCCTCAGACTGCAAGTCTCTAAGTCCTCCACCAGAAAGGCCTTGTGTCCTCAGGGAAAGGCTCTAGTTCCTGTCTCCTCACGCCTTATATACTTTCTCCACCCAGCCATATCACTTCCTGCATAGTGCTGGGATTAAAGGTGTATGCCACCACTGCCTGGCCTTTATGTTTAATCTAGTGGCTGGCTCTCTGTCTTCTGATCATCAGTCAAGGTTTATCAGGGTACACAATATATCACCACACAGCTACCAAATAAATACATGGAGACTTATTCTTACTTATGAATGCCCGAGCTTAGCTTGGCTTGTTTCTAACCAACTTTTCTACCTTAAATTATCCCATTTCTCTTTAACTACGTTTGCCTCTGGGCTTTTTACCTTTCTAAATTCTATATACATTTCTTTCCTTCTTTATCTGGGGCTGGCTGTGTGTCTGGCCCCTAGCATCCTCCTCTCCTTCGTCTTTTCTTCCTCCTCCCTTTTTCTTCTCTCCAGCTTAAATTTCTCCTCCTATTTATTCTCTCTGCCTGGCAGTCCTGCCTATTTCTCTTTCCTGCCTAACTATTGTCCATTCAGATCTTTATTAGACCAATAAGGTGTTTTAGGTAGGCAAAGTAACACAGCTTCATAGAGTTAAACAAATGCAACATAAGAGAATACAGCATATCTTTCCATCATTAAACAAATACTCCACAACAATCTGTTAAGGGGCCGGGGACAGACCTCAACTGGTAGAGTATTTGCCTAGCATACATGAAGCCCTGAGTTTGGTCGATTTGTGCCTATAATTCTAGCACTCAGAAGATATAGGTAGTTCCATTCACTGGGACACTCAGAAGTTCAAGGTCATCCTCAGCTATGAAATGAGTTCAAGGCCAACTGGCCTCATGAGACACTGACTAATGGGGAAAAACTCTAAGGCTTTTAGTCCATATCTAAATCAGGTTGTTCTCTTGCAACTGAGTTTTAAGTGTTACGTTTTGGATAACAGTCCTTTGTCAGAAATGATTTGTTGTTGCTCTTTGAATACTTCCCAGTCTGGGCTTATCTTTTCATTCTGCTAACGGTGCTATTCCTTTCAAATGTATTAATTCCTCTTTCATGGATTGTATCTAAAAAGTCATTGTAACATCCCAAACCTTTATATTATTATGCTCAGGTTCTCTTCTAAAACTTTCATGGTTTTATATTTTATATTTTGATCTGTAATCCACTTTGAGTCCATTTGGACAAAACATGGAAAGCCTATATTATCTATGTCCTTTTTTTTTTTTTTTTTTTTTTTGCACAAGGATACACAGTTGTTTAAAATACCCTTTGTTGAAAAGACTGTCTTTTCTTCATAGTCCTTTCTTTTCTGTCTTTTTTTTTTTTTCAGTTAGTTAAGCTATCTCCTCCCATAAGCAAAGGATGGAAGATCCACATAACGGTCACTATTTGATTCAAGGAAAGTTGAACTTAATGACACATATGCTTTCTGGGTCCACACACAGAACAATGGTACCAACCAACTTCACCAGAGCTGCCTGGGTGAGGGTCCAGACTCTTTTCTCTTATCTTCATAGCCAGTCAGAAGAGGGTTTTGGAAGAGGGTAGAGTTATCATCTCCCCTGGGAAAGGTCTTGGGCCTGATGTAGAGACCCAGGTAGGTGACAAACTCCCCAGGTCTCTTGTGCTCTCCACATCGTGACTTCAGGAAAACGTTGAGCAAGCTCGCGCCATGCCAGGCAGTGCCACAGAGCAGATGAGGGCCTTCCACAGGTAAGCTAAGCCCCCCTGGCATAGGCACCCACCGGGCACGTATCACCACCAACACCCCCACCATGCTCACACCAGCACCATCGGGAGCCTACACCGCCTGGCTTCCTGTGGGTTTGCTCCTTTGTGGAAGATCAATTGACGCTGTTTGCGTGACTCCCTTTCCGGGTAGAGAGGCCTTTCACTGTATTACATAGTCTATCTTTTAGTTTTGAAAGATAAGATTCTATTTTACCTTAGCCAGTTTTGGTAGTAATACCTGCTTCATCATTGTCTTGGTTAGGGTTTTCATTGCTGTGAAGAGACACCATGACCACAACAACTCTTATAAAGAAAACATTTAATTGGGGTGGCTCACTTAGAGTTTCAGAGGTTCAGTTCGTTATCATCAAGAGGGGGAACATGAAGGCCTGCAGGTAGACAAGGTGCTGGAGATGAGAGTCCTACATCTTGCAGGCAACAGGAAGTCGAATGACTGTCACACTGAGGGAAGCTTGAGCAAAAGAGACCTCAAAGCCCGCCCCTCAGTGACACACTTCCTCCAACAAGGCACACCTCCTAATAGTGTGACTCCCTTTGGAGGCCATTTTCTTTCAAACCACCATAATCATCTCAATATTTCTTTCCATAACTAGCATACTCAACAGCTGTGCTAACTCTTTTTTTTTTTTTTTTTTTTTTTGAGACAGGGTTTCTCTGTATAGTCGTGGTGCCTGTCCTGGATCTTGCTCTGTAGACCAGGCTGGCCTCAAACTCGCAGAGATCCACCTGGCTCTGCCTCCCGAGTGCTGAGATTAAAGGCGTGGGCCACCACCACCCGACTTGTGCTAACTCTTATCTTTGGCAAAAGCTTTTCTCATTATTGCTTGTGCAACATAAAATGACAGGTCCTTACGACACTCGTTCCTTGGTTTCAGAGTCAGTTAAGTTATACCTCAATGATTTTTCAGTCTCTTGAAAGTATTTCAAGACATACAGACTAGCTCTGTTCACACCCATATGTACTTCACTTTATGGTTTCAGTTATCTGTAGTCCACAGAGATCTGAAAATGTCAAATGAAAAACTACAGACACAAACAATTCGTCAGTTTTAAATTGTATATCATTCTGAGTAGTATGGATATCAGCCCTGGAGGTGCGAATTCTCTCTCTGTCCAGTTTTTCCATGCTGTTATATACTACTTGTCACTTAGCACCCAACTCAGTTATCAGATCACCTGTCACGGTACTCAGTGTGTGTCCATGCCCATCGCTCATCTCACGTCATATCTTCTGTTGACCTGTGTCCTCTCACATCGTCACAAGAAGGAAAAAGGGGGACCACAGATCAATTATTTCAGAGAGCAAGACCATGTTCATGTAACCTCTGTTATAGTTCATTGTTAAATCATTATATTTTATTACTTATTATTGTGGATCTCCTACCATACCTACTTCATTAATAAAGCTTTCCCGTAGGTGTTTATGTGTAGGAAAACACAGTACATAAAGAGTTTGGTACTACAGGCATAATGGGGGCAGTTGGGACTGCACCCTTCTTGGACAAGGGGGGACCTATGTGTGAGAAAAAACAAGAAGGCAAAGCTACACTGTGCGTGCTCTACAAATATGCAGAACAATGTGTTTTTGAAACAGGGCCTGAGTAGCCCAAGCTGCCCTTGAAATTGCTGTGTAACTAGGGATGGCCTTGAATGCAGAGTATTTTAGGGCATGTTATGTCTATTTAACTCAATGGCTACTTTTTGAGGACAGTAACCTGTAAATTCTGATAGTATGAAGTCAGGTCCTTCAAAGCATCTTGGAGAAGTGCTAAAGTGGAGGTTTGTATTTCAGTGTAAAAGGATTCTCTGCAAAGCAAGGAGTTCTCCCTTAGTCTATCCTGCCTTTTCTTTATCTTATTCTCGTTAGATACGAGCATCAAATGTGGCCTTTTGGATGACTGGATTAATTGTATGAAGCCGTGACTAACAGCAAAAGGCCCACTCATGGGGGCGAGGCTGGATGAACAAGCCAAAGAGTGGAGACAGCCGAAAGCAGGCCGGGCTGTTCCGTGACTAAGCAAAACTAGAAATCCGCTTCCTGACATCCATTTTTTTGGAACTGCATGGAAGGGGGGTAAATGATGCACACCAAAAAAAATATTATTTTAAGGAAAAAAATTCTGTAAGCTACATTGAGTATTCTGACAGATTTTTAGAATGCCATGAAAATGCGGCAGACAGATGAGCCTTTCATTAAAATTAGAGACGTGTCAGTTGCTGTGGGAAAAGCAGCCAAGAAAGTGCAGAGGCAAGCTGGATACCCATGGGCTTGTGAGAGCCGCCCAGCAGCTGGGTGTGGTGGAAGATGCCTGTAAAGCTCAGTACTTGAGAGGCTGAGGCAGGAGGATCACGGGTTCCAGATCTGCTTAGGCTACGTAAGGAAAACCCAGACTCAAAAAATGAAACTAAACAAGCTGCTGGGAGGACGGTTTTTAGAGGCCGGTGCTTATTTTCTGCCCACTTTTATAAGAAAGAAATGACAGCATTATTGTTTCCAAATTCACAGGACACTGTCTTAAAGGAAGTGACGTCCCAGCTCCCTGGTGGAGGTGGAGGTCTACTGCAAGAACTTAGCAGCACAGCTCTTCTGCCAGGGCCCACTGCGGTCCAGACAGCTCAGTGAGGCAGGAGGGAGCGAGAGCAGCCTAGCGTGTGTCAGAATACAGCCTGAGCACATGCTTAGCTTCTTGTTTGTGTCTGAATCTTCCAGAAACGTTGAGCCTCCCCATCCCCACTAGAAGATAGCTTTCCATCAATCCACCTCCAGGCCGTGGGGGTCGGGGGGCGTGTTTGTGGGTTCCTTGGCAAGCCCCTCCAGCTGCAGCTGAGGAAGGCAGTTGGTCTGTCCCCCGAGAGGCTCAAGCCACGCCAGTTTGCAGAAGTTAATGGGGCTGCTTTCAGTACAGGCAGCTGTGGGCGTGGTGGCAGCTCCGGGTCTCAGCCAGGCTGCCCTAGCTGAGAGTGGTGCTCTAGTCCAAGGCTGGGTATCCGTCCAATCACCAAGACTTGTCAAGACTTCTCTAAAATAGCTCTCCTATTCTTCCCTTTCTCCCCCGTGGGGCAGACACAGACATGCCTCACTCAGAGCCCTCTTCAAGACCCGACTTGCTGTCCAGCTGTAGGAGTGTGCTTGGCAACAGCCTCCAGCTGTTGGCTTCTTCCGGATCCTCCTCAACTCTCAAGCCAGGTCACTGTCTTGGTCCGTCTTCTGTCGCTATAACCTAAGTCTACAGGCTGGGTAACGTATAAAGAAGAAAGGTTTGCTCAGCTCGTGGTTCTGGGGCCTGGGAGGTCCAAGGGAAAGGAGCCACATCCTATGAAAGCCTCCTTACTGATAAGGTGGGGCAAGGAAACTGGGGTGCATATAACAGGTGGAGTTAGAGAGGCTTTGGGAGAAGTCTCCCATTCTGGTGACTAACCCAGAACCCAGACCCTCCGGATATAATCACCTCTTTTGTTTTGTTTTTCAAGACAGGGCTTCATTGTGTAGCCTTAGCTGTCCTGAAAACTCACTCTGTAGACCAGAATAGCCTCGAACTCACAGAGATCCGCCTGCCTCTGCCTCCCGAGTGCTGGGATTAAAGGCGTGCCCCACCACCTCCTGGCTCTTAAAGGCCCTACCCAACCCCACCTCTTAAACCTTGGAACATGAGCCTGGGCCAGGTAGGGATATCCAAACTGTAATAGTCACATTCTTCTTGGTGAGATCCATGGTGACCGAGCAGGACACTGTGCAAAAGCCCAGCCCCCCCCCCCCTTACTGAAAGATACATACATGTCACTTGTGTGCAGAGAGCACCTCATGTAGAAATCTGTTGACTGCCATGGCTCCTGAGCAGAGCGCCCAGGGAGGCAGTCTGCTGGCCTGGCAGGCTTGCAGAGGCTGCACCTGTCAATCTGCATCCTTCTCTTTTGCTTTTAGGTTTTTATCACCAGCAAACATTTCTACCCCACCCTTTTCTCAGCTGCCTTTGGGAGAACCTAACTTTCCAAAGAGGAACCTCTAACCTTCCCTGGGGGGTGTCAGAGACCCTGTAAAGACTGATGTCCTTCAGAAAAATCTCCTACGAGGGGCCCAGTGGGTCGTACCTGTAATATCAGCATCTGGATGGCTGATGCAAGGTCATCCCTGTAGGTTTAAGGTCTGCTTGGACTACACAGCAAGTTCCAGACCAGCCTGGGCTGCAACCTCTGTCTCAGATGCCTGCAGGAAGGAAGGAGGGAGGGAGGGAGGAAGGAAAGGAGCAAGGGAGGGAGGGAGGGAGGGAGGGAGGGAGGGAGGGAGGGAGGGAGGGAGGGACGGGGGAAACGTCTTCCCAGATCACCATGCCATGGAGGCTGATGCATCACTGCAGTCCATGGCGTCCGTCCGCTGCTGATTTCCTCCTGGGGAGCCACGCTAGAGGGGAACGCATGCAGCGTTGAGAACTGAAATAACTGTCAAGGAGAAAGGGAAACGCGCACAGACCTGTAGACCTAAGCCCAAGCTTGGCTCCCCCCTCCCCTCTTCCTTTTCCGTTTCTTCTTATTTTTTTAAACCACAGGGTCAGGGCCCAACCAGGCCTTAAATTTTAGACCAGTGATTCTCAACCTTCCTAACGCTGCAAGTTCCTCACGCCGTGGTGACCCCCAACCATAAAAGTACTTGACTGTGATTTTGCTGCAGTCAATAATGTAAATATCTGATATGGGACCCCAAAGGGGTCGAGACCCACATGCTGAGAACCACTGTTCTGGACCTTATGCCTGGGCCTCCCTAGTGCCTCGGTACCGGGATGGTTACAGGTTGGTGATACCACACCCACTCTTTATCCTTTCTTCTTCTTGTTGTTGTTTACTTATTTTACCGTATGTTATTTTTACTTGACTTGATTTCTGGAGGCTATGTAATACTGGTGGCCTGAAACTTGCTCTGAAGACCACGCTCGCTATCCTCAAATTTATAGCAATTCTTTTGCCTCTGTCTCCAGGGTACTGGGATTATAGACATGCATTGCTGTCATTTGTTTGGTTTTGATGTTTTTTAAATGATTAGAAAAATCCAACAAAATATTTGCTGCCTGAGCTAACGAAGCCCCATCACTGGAAAAGCTGGGGATTTCTTTTTTTTTTTTTAAATAATTTATTTAAACTTATTTTATGTGCATTGGTATGAAGGTGTCAAATCGCCTGGAATTGGAGTTATAGACAGTTGTGAGTTGCCATGTTGGTGCTGGGAATTGAACCCAGGTTCTTTGGAAGAATAGCCAGTGTTCTTAATCACAGAGCCATCTCTCCAGCCACAAGCTGGGGTTTTCAAAGTGAAATAAATGATTCTACTTTGGAGAAGGGTCAGGGAAATTATTCAGAAGAATTGTTGACTAAAATAGTAACATGTTAGTTTGAAGAAGTCAAGCTGTTCATCTTGAATCAGCAACACACCCACCAAGATCTCACGCTCACATGGATTTCCCGAAGGCTGAGCGGCAAATGCATGGTGTTTAGTTTCTATCATGTACCTTCCTTTAAACTCTGTTCCTTTGATGTGTTGAGAACACAGCTAATGAGGCAAAGAACCCAGTTAAAAATGAGGGAAACTGAGCTTGAGTCTGGCACTTTAGACCACTTGGCCATTTGTGAGTTTGAGGCCAGCCTTGTCTACTACAGAGCTAGTGTAGACAGCCAGGGCTACACAGAGAAACCCTGTCTCAAAAAAATAATTAGATAAGCTAATAAATGAATAAATTAATTAATTGATATAAAAAGTAGGGAAAGGAAATGGCAAACAAACACTCCTAAGAATGTCCAACATCATCACTGGTTGGAGAAATATATTTTAAAATCACAGTTACATGACTACACATACACACCAGGGTAGCTATAATAAAACATACAATGTGAGTGTTGGTAAGGATGTAGGATTCTCCATATTGTTGGTGAGAATGCGAAATGATACCACTACACTGGAGAAGAGTTTGGCAGTTTCTTAAAGTGTTTAATGTATAGTTACCATATGACCCTGAAGTCCACTATCAAATGTAAAATACAAGATGTATCTACACAAAAACTGGTATGCACATGTTCACAGAACCTTCATAGTAGCATAAAGCTAAATACAACCATATGTCCGAGTGGACAATACATGGTGGTCTGTCCCAACAGGAACTAATGAACAGGAATGAACTAGATGCTCCACTTATTTCATTTTGAGACATGCTCTCGCGTAGCCCAGACTGGCTTCCCACTCTCTATGTAGCTGAGGTAGGCCTTGAACTATTAATCCTCTTGCCTCCACCGACTGGATATTAGGCTTACAGGTGTGTGCCACCATACCTGGTTTTATGAAGTACTGGAGGTTGAACCCAGGGCTTTGTGTAGACTGGGCAAGTGTGATGCCAACTGAGCTGTGTCCCCAGCTGCCCCGCTGATTTTTGACACAAAAGCCACTGAATACAGAAAGGCTAGACTCTTCAGAATAATGCTGGAGGAGCTGGACACGAAACTGGGGATGTGAAAGCTTGTGAAGTGCTATGTGGGTGTTGGGAACTGCATCTAGGTGGTCTGCATGAGCCATTTCTCCAGCCCCTCCGAAAGGAAATGTTAATAAACGAGAACTCATCAAAATTAAAAATGTCTGCTCTGTAGAAGACACTGTTAAAAGTTTAAAAGAAAAGAAAAAAGAAAAAATCTAAGAGATAAGCTACAGAATGAGAGAAAACATTTGTAAACCACATATATGACAAAGGTCTGGTTTCTAGAATGATGTCAGTCAGCTTCTCATTACTATGACCAATAAGGGAGAAATGAGCACTGTGACTGTGCCTCCCAAGGTCTCAGGCCAAGGTCACTGGGCTTTTCCGCTTCTGGGCAGACACCTTGTCAGACACATGTGGTAAAGCAGAGAGGCTCACCTCACCGTAGACAGGAGGCAGACAGGGAGCAAAGAGCCAGGCCCGCCCAGTGACCTACTCTCTGAATTTCTGTCCCTCTCCTGATAGGACTTCAGCTGTGAACACATCAGTGACTAGTCATTCTCCAGACACCTTTCCACAACAGGACCATCTGGGGACCAAACTTTCAACCTAGGGAGCCTTTAGGGACATTTTCAATCCAAACCAAACAAGAATATGCAAAGAATTCTTAAATGTCAACAGTTTAAAAGAATTCATTTAAGAACAGACATCTCCAGATACAGACGACAAATAACACATGGAAAGATGTTTAACATCATTCACTAACAGAAAATGCAAAATTAAACCACAGGGAACTGTCACCACCTATTAGTTGGCTAAAATTGAAAAAAAATAGTGATAGCACTAACTAGATCCTGCACATTGCTGGTTAGAATCGTGCCACCCATACTTTTACCACAGGACCCACCAATCACACTCTTGGGCATTGTATTTGCTTTGGCTCACAGGTTTAGGGAGACAGTCCATCATGATGTCTGGGGCAGTACCATGCACAGCCACAGGAGTCTGAGGTGGCAGGCCCTCACATAAAGGTGGATTAGCAACAGAGCTTGGGCAGGAACCAGAAGTAGATATCATCTTCAAGGCCCACGTCCAGTAATCAACTTCTGCTAACGAGGCCGAGGCCACAGTCCCAAAGACTTCCCAACCTCCCCAAAGAGTGCCATTAGCTATGGACAAAGCACTCAGACCCAGGAGCCTAAGGAGAGCATTCATGTGTCTATATTCAAATCCTAGTAGAAATGTATCTTAAACAAATCCCATAGTCACACAGAAAAACATCACACAAATATCCATAGTAGCTTTGTTTGCAATCACCCCAAGCTGGAAACCACCCGTGACCTTCAACTTGTGAATGGTTACATAAACTGTGATAGAGCCATGCCATGGGCTACTATTCAGAATTCAAATTACCTGTGTGTTATAGAATATTATTTTAAGATGTGTTGCATTTGCTTATGCTGTAGAATATTTGTGTAATGATGCAAACATGTATTGCATTCTTTTATGTTGCATTTATTTAACACTGTGTTGCATTCCTTTATGTTGCATTTGTTTAACTCTGTGATGCTGTGTTACTTTGCCTATCTAAAACACATGGTGATCTAATAAAGAGCTGAATGGAGAAAGGATAGGTGGGGCTGGCAGACAGAGGGAATAAATAGCAAAAGAGAAAAAGAACAAGAACAAGGATAGGAGGATGGTAGGGACCAGCCACCCAGGCACACAGCTAGCCACGGAATAAGAGTGAAAGTAAGATATACAGAAGTAAGAGAAAGGTAAAAGCCCAGAGGGAAAAGGTAGAGAGGCTAATTTAAGTTAAGGAAAGTTGGCTAAAAGTAAGCCAAGCTAAGGCCAGGCTTTCTTAAGAAATAATAAGACTCTATGCATTTATTTGGGAGCTGGGCTGGGTGGCAGGCCCCCAAAGACCAGAGCAAAGAGTAAAAAAAAAAAAAAAAAAAAAAAAAAAAAAAAAAACAAGCTGTGTATGCAGCAACACAGGTAAATCTCCAGAGAACTGCACAGGAAACAAATCCTCCCCCAAAGGTTTCCATTCATAAAACACTCTTCAGATGATAAATGAGAAATGAGGAGATTAGTGTCTAGAGGAGCTGTTGAGAAAGGATTGGGGTGGGTGGGAATGGGTATAGCCAAAAAGAAAAGACTGATGGCTGATGGGAGTGATCTGAATCTAGACTGTATCAATGTCAGCGCCTGGGTTGTGATATTGTATTTTAGTACTGCAGTATTACCACCAGGGGCCAGGTGGAAGAGACATGGGATCTCTGCATTATCATGCTAAATGAAAAAAGCCAGATGCGGGCTCTGCAAGTTAGCACACGTTCCTGTGTTCGCGACACAAGGACTGTGGACTTGAAGCTAGCTCACTACACAGTGAGATCCTAGCTCAAGAAAATGAAAACAAACAAAACTACCAAAGATAGAAAGAAAGGGAGGAAGAAAGGAAGAAAGGAAGAAAGGAAGGAAGGAAGGAAGGGAGGGAGGGAGGGAGGGAGGGAGGGAGGGAGGGAGAGAGAGAGAGAGAGAGAGAGAGAGAGAGAGAGAAAGAAAGAAAGAAAGAAAGAAAGAAAGAAAGAAAGAAAGAAAGAAAGAAAGAAAGAAAGAAAGAAAGAGTGAGCGAGCTGGGCAGTGGTGGCACAGGCTTTTAATCCCAGCACTTGGGAGGCAGAGGCAGGCAAATCTCTGTGAGTTCAATGTCAGCCTGGTCTACAAAAAGAGTTCCAGGACAGCCAGGGCTTGTTACACAGAGAAACCCTCTCATGGGGTGAAAAATTTAATCCCAAGTAAGAAGCGTCCCCATTTTATAAATGTCTGCTCATTGACAACCCAACAAGTCAGAAGCCAGCAGCAGCTCTAGAGTAGTGTGATGACGTCCAGGTGTGAGGACCTGGCCTCCTTTACCATAAGTCTCCACTTCCTCACAGGCTGACTCAGACCAGGGTGGCCTACCAGGCTCTACACTATGTCCTCAATCTGGCTGGCTAGAAGGGGTAAAGACAAGCATCCCTTCCTGCTGAGGACCACCTCCCAGAGGCCTCCTGAACTGTGTTCTAGTATTTCTGGCTATCCCTTACATGGTGCACCCAAAGGACAGGAGGCTGAGAAACGTGGTCTTTATTGCAGAGAGCCAAGTGCCTGGAGATTATCAGAATCTATTAATACAAGAGGGAAGGAAGAAATATCTAGGAAGAATTTGCTGACTCATTCACAGGCCATGCTTGCAACTATTTCTTAATCCAGTCCCACATTTCTATTTCTTCATAAATTTGAACCAGAAATATGACTTTCCTTTAAAAAAATCCCATACTCATTTACTCATATTTATTCAGTAATTATAAAATATTTTTGCAAGAAACTGGGATAGGTGCTAAATCGTTAAGACAAAGACACAGTGGATGAAACAAAATGCCTTATAAATAATTTAAACCTTATTATTGATCTGCACTTTTGAAAATACACCTTTTGAAAATTTTCTAAGCCAGTGATCTATGCAGTGGGATTAAGTTTTAGCTTTAAAAATCCTAGCTTTCTAGTGTTTGGGAGAGGGCTGCTGCAAGACCAGGGACAGCCTTCCAGCCGTGGCACAGAGTGAGACCTTCTCAAAAATAAAAATGAATAAATGCAGGCTCTGTTTTTACAGGCAATCCCTTATCTGCTATTTTCCAAAAATATACTAGAAGACAACATTTGAGTTTTAATGGCCACTTACATTCATCATTTCAGTCTGTCCCCTGAGTCAGGTAAATACTTGAAAAAAAAAAAAAAAGACAATGTCCTATTTACTCTCCGTATTCACACACAATTCGATTATTTAGGTCTTTTTTAAACTTCTGGTCTCATTTCATGTGTAACCAAATTCAGGTTATTGTTCTTTCCAAAGAAACAAAAATAAAATTTGGACTTTAAAAAGAAATTGAGGCAGGGCCCTTAGGCAGGCCTTGGACTCCCTGTGCAGCAAAGGATATAACCTTGAACTTCCGATCCTCCTTCAAATCCCATCATGTGCCACCATGCCCAGTTTCACAGATTTCTTAATACAAAGTACTTCTCCCTTCTGGGTTTAACTGTTTGGAGTGTGTAAATTTATTTGTTATTATCCATATATAACAGTATGGTCATTGAGAAAATGTTATTGTTTTCTTTTTAAAATTTACTTATTTTATTCATTATTATTTTATTCAACTAACTTGTACCAAGACTTTGCTTTTATATTTTGTTTTCCTTCTAGAATATGATTTTGTGGGTATTTGGAAGTGTGTTTGGGTGAGGGGTTTGGCTGGGGTTCAAATCCAGGGCCTTGTGTGTTCAAGGCCAAGCACTCCACCACTGAACTGCACTCCCAATCCTAGAAGCATCTCTTTTTCTTCCGTTCTTCCAACCTCAGCACCTGATGTATGATACATATAAACAACCATTCAATAAACCTTTAAGAATAAATGAGAATGAATCCTTTATTTCAAATACAATTACAATAATTCATGGTAGCATTGGAAATTATGATGACATTCCGGAACCCCGATCCTAGTACTATCGCCCTTCTTTGAGCAGTGTCCACAATCAGGAGGAAGTGACAGCCGTGGGCTCCCGCAGACCTGCAGGCCTCGGGACTTGCCCTGGGTTTGCTCCTCTCTTTATTCTCCCCGCCGTCCTATCAACTTGCTCTAAAAGATAACCAGGTCTTCTTCTCTGTCAGCAGCCGAGGGCTTCCTTTGTGAAGCCTGACCTTCGTATGGTCCCGTCCTACACGCTCAGCTCTCCAGAGGCTGCCTGCCTTCATTTATTTATGTCTAAAGCATATATAAGGCCAGCTGGGATGGGAGAGCCACAAGGGAAAGGTGACCTCTTCTTGCCAAGAGCTTAGATTGTTCTTTTAGCAGTAGTGGGATCCTTAACTGTGTGCGTCTTGTCTTACTCTGGCCACTCATCAATGAATCCCTCCCTACAGGCTTTTCGATGGTCCAAGAATGAAGCCGACCAACAGTATTAATTAGACTAAAAAAAAAAAAAAAAAAAAAAAAAAAGGGGAATCAATGTTCAACGAATAAGTGAGGTATGAATTGTGTGAAACTGAATCACAAAAAAAGTAAAAACACATCTGAGTTGCCCAGAATAACCATCTCATGTCCTATATAATAGGTTTTGTTTACATTTCCTATCTGGGTGCTGAAATATTGAAATAGTTCAGGAATTTTGAGGCTTGCATGGCCAAGAAAGAATGGGAACTCCTCCTCAAAACACCCTTATGTTAAGAGAAATCGTTCTGAAGAGCGAGGAAGGAGGAATATGGAGTCTGCTCTCAGGCCTTGGGAGATTTTCCTGTCAAGTTCCAGGAAAACTGCCAGCAAGTCACTGATGCTCAGTTCCTTTCCAGATGCCTATTTTGCTAGAAAGTGGAGAACTAAAACAATATTTCTTCTGCTATACACGTATGTATGCATGTATGTATGTATTATACATTTAAACCTTTAATGAATTCCAAGCATTCTCCTCACTGATCTTGGGCACTCTGGGCTGCCATAGGCCTGGGGGGCGGGGAGGTAAACTCAATTTGCTGATTTTTCCTCTCCAGGACTGTCTTTTGAATGGTAAACTGATAGCTTCTGAATTGCGTTTGAAACCAGGGGCTCCTGCCTACCTCCCCTGCCTCGAGGACCCAACAATCAGGGTGGTACTTGTATTTCCTCCCCGCTTCCCCTCTCCCATTCTTCCTTTTTCTTTCTTTGGTATTTTTGCATGGATAAGTACCTCTTCATAGAAATGATTCCTGCATTCAGACAAATCTCTGATATTACAAACTGATACCTTCCTTTTGGACCTAAAGGGAACAGGCAAAACCTGACACTGTGGGCTGTGAATATAGCTTAATAAGGAGAGTGCTTGCCTATCATATACAAAGTCAAGGGTTCAATCTCCAGCTGAGAATAAACAAGGATAGTGGCCTATGACTGTAATCCCATTACAGAGAGAGAGGCATGAGGATTCAGAGTTCTGGGTCACCCTATGCTACATAGTGACTTTCCAGCCAGCTTGGGATACATGAGATCTCAATTCTCTTTTCTTTCTTTTTTATGAGGAGGGGTGTCCTCTGCTCTGGAAATTCTTCTGTACACATGACTATGTATTACTCTAGTTGGCTAATAAAAAGCTGATTTGGCTAATAAAAAGCTGATTGGCTGATGGCTAGGCAGGATTTTCGGGGAGGAGAGAACACTGGGAAGAAGGGTGGGGTCTAAGGAGCATTGAGGAGATGCCATGAGATGCAGAGCAAGCAGATGGGAAGTGTACATGAGGTAAACAAGCCTTGGGGCAGCAATAGATGAATAGAAATGGGTGAATTTAAGTTATAAGAGCTAACTAAAAAACAAGCCTAAGCTATCGGCTGAGCATTTATAATTAAGTCTCTGAGTGGTTATTTGGGAGTGGCTGGCGGACAGAGCTGGTCCGTGGTCTAGATGGAGAAGTCTGCCTACAGTCTTCACTATGCAGCTACAGCTGTTGGAACCTGCTGTGTAGACCAGGCTGGCTTAGGACTCACAGAGTTCCGCCTGCCTCTTCCTCCCGACTGCTGGAATTAAAGGTGTTTCCTATTATGCCTGTTGGAAGCCCTGCCTCAACACACACACACACACACACACACACACACACACACACACACACACACAGTTTAAATTTCAAACTATTTACTCATCAGCATTTGTAAATTCTAGGAAAAGTCACAGCGGAAATCCCAGCTGGTTCTAAGCCGCGATGAACAGAGCCTAGAACACAGAGCTGCAGATAGGGCTGAGTGGACCACGACGGCAGCTAAAACCTTCATCAGGGATGATTAAAGAGCCACATAAAGCCTCTGACCCTTGGCAACATCAGTTCTCATTGAAAACAAGTGGGCAAGTGGAGTAGGGGAAGATCCTGTAAGGGAGCCCATTCAGTGGGTGACACCTGTAGGCAGTTACCGGATTCCAGCACTGAGTGCCGGCGCTCATGCCCCACCTCTAACCACAGGTCAGTCAGTTTCTAAGATGGTACTCAAAGGCAGGCGGAGGGAATTTCACCCTCGGGAAGGAACTTCCCACACTGACATATTACAGGTAAACAATCACTAGCAATTCTAGGGTACAAGGAACGAATGCTTTTCTGTCTGAAGACTCCAAGGAAGAGCATGTATCTTTCACTATGGCCAACAAGAAACTATAGTGGCTAGGGATCTGGCTTGGCAGCAGAATGTTTGCCTAGCAAAGGCAAGGCCATGGGTTCAGTTCCCACCTAGCGGGGTGAGGAGTTTTAGAGTGTCTGTGCTCTCAATAGGATGCAAGGCACACGCTCTATTATTAACAGTGACTCCAAAATTAAGAGCATGAGAAAATGACAGTCGTGGTGGCCTATACCTGTCATTCCAGTTCTTGGGAGGTGGAGGCAGGAGAGTCAGGAGTTCAAGGACAACCCAGCTATAAATGACTGTGTAGGCTATAAATGATGTTTATTAATTAATTAATGGAAAGTGGATATTAGTTCATTCTGCTGAGAGGTGGAGCCCAGTGAAAAGAAGTGAGCACACACCCTCAAAGGATGTTGTGACGCTAACCTGTGCGTACAAGTAGACATGTGTGTGCTTGGGTAGAGGCCACAGCCAGAGATCACCAGGGGCATCTTTCTCAGCGGCTCTGCAGTACAGCAGCTTCCTGCTCGAGTGAAACATCCAGTCTGGCAGAGAAGCTCCTTAAGACAGAAGGTAAACAAGTCAAAACTGCTCCAGGAAGTCCCTGAAACTGACCAGATTCACCAGGCCCCACTCCCCAGAAAGGTAAACGATAAAGCTGCAAAGAAACAGACAGCTAAGCTGCCTAGAAGCAGAGACCAGCAGAGCAGCCCCTAAAGCAGCTGTTAAGAGTGTCGTAAAGAGGGTTAGTCACCGGGAAAGGACCCCTTTCGTGTTGCTGGGCTGCATGCAGGCTGTGCAGTGTTCTCTGGGCCCCACGCAGGGCTGACCTTTGGAGAGGCAGCTGTCTTTCAGTCATTTCTGTTGCTGTTCAATTCAAGCCGGGCGTGGTGGCGCACGCCTTTACTCCCAGCACTCAAAGAGGCAGAGACAGGCCAATCTCTGTAAGTTCGAGAGTTCAAGGCCAACCTGGTCTACAGAACAAGTTCCGGGACAGCCAGGATTGTTAAACAGAGAAACCCTGAAACAAGAACACCCTCCCATCCACCTCATCCCTGCCCAAGCCAAAACGCATTGATTCACCAACTTGGACTTTTGTGGTATTGTATACTTTGGTCGGTCATGGGTTCCCTGTCTGGGGTGAGTAGACTTGTGTTGCATCTCCTCAGGAAAAGTCTGTCACACAGCACTCTCTACCTAACTTTTTTAGTAATGTTTTTTATTTATTCTTTGAAGTTTTCATGTTTGATTCCCTCTAGTGCCTCCCCACTTCACCCAATTTCACATCCTCCTGGTTTTATTGTTCTTATTACTCCCACTAGGGGAGAATAAGACCACAACCACAATTTTTGAGCCAAATTTGAGGCAAGTCTTATTAAATACTGGCCAGGTCAATGGATACCGGCTAGGATTTGAATTACATTAGTCAGTGCTTATAAAGGCAAAACTCCCAAGGCTACACACTTTATGTCCCATTAACTAGCAGCTGCTCAGTGGGCCTCACCTAGCTCCAAGAGACTGGACAGGGACCCAACTGTGGCGACCGGAGAAGTGGGTTGGGTGGACAGCGTGTCTGTCCCGCTTTTACTTCTACTTATTCGCGTGTGGATAATTCGAATCTACAGCTCTATCTGTAGCCCACCCTTTACTCTCCCACTGCACCAATCTGATGGGACTGGGAATCAGCGTGTCCAGTTTAGTAACTACAGAGCATACTTCTGGATGACAAGGCAAGGTCGGCCCCCTTCCGACCGCAAAGCCCTGTGCCTATGCCTCACTCAGTGAAAGTGATGCAGAGGGAGATTATAGCCTACTGGAGCTGTTATGGCACTGCAAAGATCACCCTTGAGATGGCTTTCCAATCGGAACGATGCATTTATGTGAGCTTACTTGAGCTCTTTCTCATTTTACTGTGTAACATAACCCCAAAGACCATTCTAGTCTTCCGGGCAGGGATGGAGAAATACTTAGTACTGTCACGTATATCTTGTTAGTGTCCGGCTAACACACGTTAATCTCTGAACTTCAGACCTACCACTTTTAACAGCATTTCACTTCGTTTTTCTCTAGTCTTTGAACACTGAAGACATCTACCACCTTGTCGTTCCCAAAATGTAATACAGTAACGCTGCACGGGACAATGCTAGGACACACACATGCCTATGTGCACACAGATTCACCCCTCAGCCCCAGACAATGTTTTTATTGCTGCTATTTTATTACTGTGGCTATCAGGGCACAGAGGAGACAATCAAATGGATGAAGTAAGACCTGAGTAGAGAAAAAAATAGAACACATCAGGCTGCTAGTCAAAGTCTCCACTGCTACATGACAGTCCTTATTCTTTAAATACTTGTCACTTGAACCATCCATGGCAAATCTTGCCCCCTTGCAGCCTTATTTTGCCTTTACTAGTGGACATGTTGGTTTGCATTTGTAAAAACTAAAAGCCCCTATTGATTTACTAAAACAAGCAAAGAAATCTTGTTATTTAACACACAAGGCAAAAGCCTAAATTAGCTATTTCCCAAAGCAAGTCTTCACTTTATGCACAGAAATCTCTCAGCTTCCCCTGAGGTGGATACTCCATATAGACATTATAGACATTAACAGCCATTTCCATTGTACAGAAGATTTAACCTAGTACCTTCTGTCAAATTCGAGCGCCCACTACAAAACTGGAAACCTGAAAGCTTTTGAAATATTAGTCATTTTAAATGAGTCACTCCCTGAAAGAATCTACATTAGAGCCAAAGTAAGTTGTTACTTCAGTAGCTTTGAAATAAAACCTGCATTAATTTTCTCATCTGTTTAGCACGCTATGAATCTGTTGATGTGGAAACTCGGGGGTGCATGGGGTGTGGTGGTGACGACACTAAATTGAACTGGTCACTGGCAACTCTCGCTCAATCTGTCTGTCATTTCAGGCAAATTATAATTTGCAGAATAAGCTTGTGGATCAGTCCATTTATCCAACATACAGAGTTAGGGGCAGAGAAGCTTGTCATGGAATCTTCTAGAGAGCTCTAGGCTGAATTTGAGGGTTTTTTGTTTTTTTTTTGTTTTTTCAGCTGTGCTTAGTGCAGGCCCCCAAGCAGGTGCTCCGTAAAGGTTTTTTAGCTCAGGGGCGCACATTTACAGGGCGCAAGGGCAGACACTTCATATTGAGAACGCATCTCCTTCTACTTCCGTCTACTGGGTGGAGACCTTGCGGGTTCAGGCACCTGCAATTTCCGCCCTTTTCCTTCCCCCCTCTTCCGGGCGCAGACGCCCCCGCTCCCCCTCCAGCTGGGGCCCTGGGGCCGCCCCTCTCCCTTCCAGGACCGAGGGTCTCCCGAGGCGTCCCCTCGGGGCGGTGCGTCTCCCGCGGAGAGCTCTGCGGGGTGGGCGTGCAGCCCCCGGAGCCCGGCTCGGCGTGCTGCAGCCCTGTCTGTCCCCCCGCCTCGCCCCCGGCCAGGCTCCCACCGTCACGTCCGAGCCGCTCGGCCAAGCCCGTGCCCGCTGCCCCCGGAGACCCCCCATTGTTCCCCGCGGCTGTCACCCGGCCGTGCCCGCGGCCGGCAAGGCAGGGCGGCGCCTTCCAGCCTCGCGCGCGCTCAGGCCTTAAAAGGTCTCAGGCCGCTTCCTGCCGCTCGCAGGTAGAGCGGGCGGCGGGAGGGAGCGGCCGCCCCGCCCCGCGACCAGGGCGGACGAGCCGCTCGCCCCGCTCCCGGGGGCCTGATCACAATGCCCCGGCCGCAGAGCCGCCGTCACCCGGCCCCGCCGCCCGCCGCCATTACCGGCGCGGAGAGAGGGCGGCCAGGAGGGAGGGAGGGGGGGGAGTGGGAGACGCGAAGGTCCCGGATGTGCCCGCCAGGAGAGGTGGGGGCGGGGAGAGGCTTCCTTCCGCGGACCGCAGGGGCGGGGCGGGCGAGCGGGCGGGGAGCGGGGGCGGCGGGGAGCGGACCGAGCACGCGGGCGGGGAAGACAGGGCCGGGAGCGCGGCGCGGCGCGGGGACGCGCTCTCCTCCGCTCGCCTCGGGCGCGGGCGGGCGGGCGGGGCGGGCGCGCGCCGGGGAGCGGCGGTTGCGCTGGGTCGGGGAGCTGTGGGCACCAATCAACGGTTGCCATAGCAGCGTTTGACGTCATCGTGCGTGTGGTGCCCCTGCTGCCGGGGCTAGTGATTGGAGGAAACCCCGTGTCTGCGGAGCCGCTGTAGCCTGTGAGCAGCCAGATCAGGGACAGAGTCTCAGCCTCGCCGCCGCCGCCAGCGCCGCCGCCCAGAGACTGCCGAGCCGCGTCCGTGTGCCGCCACCCACTCCGGACACAGGTGAGGAGGCTCCCGGGGCGCCCCCCGCGCCCTCCGCCCGCCCGCCCGCCCGCCCGGGACGGGGGTCCTCAGGAGGACCCGGGCGGCGGCTCGACCCCGCCGGGCCCGGGCAGGCGCCCGCTGCCGCCCCCGGCCGCTTGCTCCTGGGCCGCCCGCCGCCGGGGTGCTCGCCGCCCGGTCGCGGTCCCCCCGCGGGTGCCGGCGGTGGCGGATGAGGCGCCCACGCGCGAGCCCCTCCCCACCCCCACCCCGGGGCTCCCGCTGCCGGGGGCGACCGCAGCCCGCCCCCGCCGCCGCCCCGCTTCCGCCCGCGACCGTGGCTCGGCCGTGGCCACGCAGGTGAGGCCGCCCCCGCCCGCGGCGCCGCCGCCGCCGCCCGCGCGGGCCGGGCGGCCAGGTAGCGCGCGCGGCTGCGGGGTGGGGCCCGCCGGGGGGCCCCCCGGGGGCTGGGCTTCCTGCGCCCGGCCGGGCCCGAGAGGGAGCGGGAGCGGACGCGGTGGGGGAGGGGGCGGCCGGGCCCGGCATGGGGGCACCGGGGCGCGGGGTCGCCGGCGGCCGGGGCCCGGTGGGAGGTGCGCATCCTCGGGAGAAGCCGCGGCCCCACGGCGGCGGGGGCCGCGCCGCGCTGGGTGGGGCCCTGCCCCTCCCCTCCCCCTCCGGCCGCGGCCCCGGGAGCTGCGGGGCTCCGGGCGGACAGCAGCCCGGGGGACCCCGCCCGGGCGGCAGCGGGGTGTGTCCGGCGCGGGTCGGCCGCGGTTCCGCTTCTGCGGGCGCCGCCGGCATCGGGGGCCCCCGGGGAGGCCGATCCGCTCCCCCCCACCCCACCCCACCCCCGCCATCGGGCTGGGGCGGGAGCGCGGACTGCTCCTCCCTCGGTTCGGGCTGGGGGGGGGGGGGCTCGCAGTCGGGGGAGGTTGGGCTCCTTGACACAGTTCCGCCATGACAAAGAGAGTCGGGGACTAGCGCGGAGGCGCCAGCCTGGGCGGAGCCAAGGAGGGGAGGTGGCTGCGGATGGCGCGGACGCGAGGACTGGAGCTTTAAAGTCACCGCCGCGCGGTTTCGGTTTGCCCCACCCGCCGGCCGCAGGCAGCCAAGGGTTAAGTGGGTGCGGCGAGTCTCCCCGCAGTCGAGAGGCGAGGCCCGGGAACACTGGTCTTCCTGTGAGAAACCTAATCCACTTCCCCTTCCACGGGAGAGGCTGGCCGGGGACGTTCGTCCTGGGCGTACATCATTTTCTTCCTGGGAGCAACGTTAACCAGAGACCATTTCTGATGTTAGATTTCGAGACCCCGGGGGGGGGGGAGCGTGGGTTCCCAAATTTTAAATGATTATGCACTGAAGGTACTGTGCCTCGAATTGGACTTAGTCCAGCGCACGTCTCAGTTGAGGATGCTTCTCATTGATTTACTAAAATAGAGTAGTGCTTTCTGGAAGGGGAAAGGAAAGGGTGATAATTGCCATGGTGGGTGGCAATGGCTTCTGCGGACCTTGTTTAATAGTGCATTCAGGTTGTGACTTTTATTAAAATTTGTTTTGTGGGATCATTATGATTTTCGATCTTGCTGTTGACATCGTTTAAGGAAAAAAATAAGAAATAAATTGGGATCTAGGGAACTTTAAAATTGCGTGAAAGAAAATTAACTGAGGAAACAGGAATAGCTTGAGTAATGAGTTGTGACTGCTAGAAATAATGCAGGGATTCTACGTCCAAACTGCAGTAATGACATTGGGGGCACTTGGGTCCTCCCATACCTGTGTACTCCTTAGTGCTCACTCACAGTAGGAATTGAGTTAGGGAGTTTGCTACATAAGTGTGCGTATAACTCCATATAGATATATGTGGTTTGAGCTAGTAGTTTTATATTCAAGATACCTTAAGCAGCAATTAGTCATTTTCTTCAGGTAATTTTCATTCTATAATCAGCTGGCAAATGTTAGAAGTGTAGTAGATTGGGGTTGGGGAAAATGATAAGTAAAATTTAATCAGTGCTGATAAGTAACTAGAATGAAGGTTAGAATATCTGAATTATATTACACTGACATGACTCATGGTTCTGGAAGTGTGGTAGAATAGTGGAAACTTGGATGCTGTGTGTAGGCATTATAGGTCCCAGCCTGGAGTGTTCTCCCCCCCCCCCCCCCACTCACATGAGAAAGCTGCTTCAGTGCAGATCATTTAGTGGTATTGGGATCAAGTTGAGCTTTTAACCAAGGAAAAGGGTGGAGTTCTTTTGTTTTGCCTTTTAAGGAAACAAGTTTATTGACTACACGGAAGGGACAGCAGTGACAGGAGAGAGGACTGCCTCAAGGTGGTTTTTGAGATCACTCATAGCCTGTGTATGCTTTGATCTTACGTGAAATTGGGATCTAAACAGTTGTACTAAGCCACTGTTAATGCGCAGGGTATGCTAATTTTTTGGTTGATGGGGGCTGCATTTTAATTCCTCATGTGACTATGAACATGGCTAGAGTTGAGATACTAGAATACCTTATTACAACGGGTACAACGAGCTTTTCTAGTAGGAATTTTCTGAATATTCCTTTTTTTTTCCCTTTGCAGAATATCCAGTTATGGATAAAAATGAGCTGGTGCAGAAGGCCAAACTGGCCGAGCAGGCTGAGCGATATGATGACATGGCAGCCTGCATGAAGTCTGTAACTGAGCAAGGTGCTGAGTTATCTAATGAGGAGAGGAATCTTCTCTCTGTTGCTTATAAAAATGTTGTAGGAGCCCGTAGGTCATCTTGGAGGGTCGTCTCAAGTATCGAGCAAAAGACGGAAGGTGCTGAGAAAAAGCAGCAGATGGCCCGGGAATACAGAGAGAAAATCGAGACGGAGCTAAGAGACATCTGCAATGATGTGCTGGTAAGATCGTCTGCTTTAGCTGCATTGTAACAAACCCAAAAGACTTTCTTTTCCTTTTAAAAACTGGCTGTTGTAAGTGAGAAATTGTCCATCTGTCATTTAAAAGATGCTGGAACAGTAGTAGATCATTTCTCTAAGCTAAAGGCAATAATGTTTGTCACTTAGTTCGAGTTAGATAGAAACCAAACCATTCCACTCAGCAGTGTTCCTGTAGTGCTAGAGCTGATAGTCATAAATGTATGTGTGTGATGAACACAGGAATTTTACATCCTTGTTTTATGTAAGGAGTGTGGTAGAGACTTCACTGTAGACCCATTTCCCTTCTCTGGACTTGCCATTATGATAATAGAATGAGCCTACTGTGCAGAAAACTGGTTTGCAATTGCTTGTTTGGATTTGTGTGTTAGAAGTCAACTTTGAACATTGACAAACAATGAAAGGTGGTTATGAATAAACTCAAACTTAGTCTTAAGGATCTAGGAGTGTCTTAAGTATTTGGCACCTACTGTGTCGAAGTACTGTGCTTTTGAGCTAAGAGAATTAAATGTTACATTTGTGTGAGTGTCCTATTTTAAAAATAATGTTTTTTTTTTATTCAGAAAATTGAGATACTCTAATAGAAGGACAACTAATTAAATTGCTGAGGCAGGACCCATCTTATAATCCAGGCTAGCCTTAAAACTCGTGTTGGTTCTGCTATCTCAGTCTCCCAAATGGAATCACTACACCTGGCAACTTAGAACTCTCTTAAGACTGTTTTTATTGATAGGAAAGTTTTGATTCCTGAGTTGTACTTTTTTTAATCCTTCAAAAAATTTCAGGCTTTTAAAGATTGAATTCATTTTAAGATAAAAAAAACAACTGAAACTACAGTCTTAGTGGCTTCTGCTTTGGGCACATTTTTGTTTCTTTTTTTTTTTTTTTTTTTTTGTTTTTGTTTTTTCGAGACAGGGTTTCTCTGTGTAGCTTTGCGCCTTTCCTGGAGCTCACTTGGTAGCCCAGGCTGGCCTCGAACTCACAAAGATCCGCCTGCCTCTGCCTCCCGAGTGCTGGGATTAAAGGCGTGCGCCACCACGCCCGGCCACATTTTTGTTTCTTTATGTAATAAAGGGTTTTATAACTGCTGTTTTCCCAAGGTTGGAAATTGCTATATTGAAGATAAATAATTTATGTATGTTAAAATTAGCTAATTAACATTGAGAACTGGAAAAGTATCCATTTCATAATAAAAACGTGTTGGGTTTGTTTGTGCTTTCCTTGCTAATTTGTATATCACTAGGTTTTATTAAGCCCTAGTTGGTTTTGTGGGGGTTTTCCCCCTCCCAACTATTGGTTTTTATTTTGGCTTCAAAGGGTATATTTAACAGATGTAATTTCTCCTACGCAAAAACATTTTAGGGATAGAAGGGACATGCTAACATTTACCTTCTGTGAGCTTGTTTGCAACTCCAGGTAGGTGTTCGAATATTTTCCACAGTTCTGGAATTCTTGAGAAGCTAGCAGCCCCAGCGGTCTCCTCTTGCTTTCCTTACGAAGAAAACCGCAGGGCAGATAAATGAGAAAGTTATCTGTAAATAGCCTCTTCAAGGGTCCATGAATGGGTTCTTCTCACTTCTTGCCTGCACGTGTGCCTCCTTCAGGAGAGCGCCAGCTTTTCACAAGGCCAAAGGGAAGTGTTTTCCTTGAAAGCTTAATGTCTTTACCATGTAAGTGACTTAGAGGATTGTAAACAAGCTTTGCCTCTACTGTTGGTCTTTTCAAAAGTACAGCTCTGCTTTGTAGCATAAATGGCTCAGTACTGTTGAGTAGTTTTTTGGGAAGGAGGATAGTAGAATCAGGTCAGCAGTACTGCTGGTATGCCAAGGCTCTTTGGTGTTTCAACTCGAGAAGGCTCAGTAAATACCTCTGGTTAAAGTGGACTTCCAGGCTTTTCAGAGAGGTGATGCCTTCTTAGAAATAATTTCCATATTTTTCCTCCTTTCTAGTAAACTTAGAGTTAAAATACTTCTCTTAGGAAAAAAAAGTACACCATTTTGCTTTATGAATCATGGGTGTGGTTTCTTCTGAGAAAGTGAGCAGCTAATCTTGATGAATTCCTGTTATTGGCTGGTAGCATCAATGATGATTACAACTTACTGTTCTATTAATCGCCTGCATCGTATTAGCTGAGGAAAAAATATTCCTAGCTCTTCAACAAGCCATTCTGGTTATGTGCATTGACAAATGCTTAAGTTCATACCATTTACAAAGTATACCAAAAGTGAAGGCAGGATGTGTTAACCACATAGAGTTGGTCATTAGTGTATTTGTCAAACATGGATTTTTTTTTTCCTTCCATAGGACATACTCCAGTCTTTCCTTTCTTTTCTGTTACTAGGAAACTGCATGCAATATTGAATCTGATGTAGTCTTCCTTTTTAGGTACTTGGACCAACTCTTTGTGAGAGCACCCCAATAATTAATTCTTCATACACCTAAAAGATAAGAGCCCCCAATAGGGTAGTCTATGTAATCATAATCAAATGAATTACTGTATACTAGAAAGCCTAATTTCCGACTTTAAATACATTGTGGTATGGAAAGCGCTTCAGATTTTTTTAAATTTAAACTACAATTTTACAGTGTGGGACCCTCAGTCCTTCTAAGAAAACAGTTCAGTTCAATAGGAGTAACAGGTGTGCTAGGCATGGGGCTATTGTGGGGATGCTTGGTGCAGTTGCTGGGCAGATTTTTGTCTTCGGTCCTTAGAATCACTATTTATTAACTAGTGGAGAAACAAGATAAGAAAACCAGGCAGGCAGCATTTTAGACTGGGTTTCTCTGTGTAGTTTTGGTGCCTGTCCTGGATCTCACTCTGTAGACCAGGGTGGCCTCGAACTCACAGAGATCTGCCTGGCTCTGCCTCCTAAGTGCTGGGATTAAAGGCGTGCGCCACCACCGCCCAGCCTTTTATTTTTCTCCTCCTTATGTCAATATGTCTTGGACTTTAAAAATTGCTATGTAGTCATTATTTTTAGCTGAGAATCACTAGGTGATTTCTGTTGGAATAAGGACACAAGAATTTTGCAGTAGTTGGAACCCATCTTTTTTGCTTTCTAGATGTATTTATTTACAAGACTTTGATTTATGGCTCTGGGTATTTTAACATTTAAAGAACTAAGATGATATTGTAGGTGTATGCCTTAAAGGAAAGAATAATGGAATAATTGGGAAGTGCCTTTTTTAGGTCATTTGGTAACCTCCTCATCTTAAGGGGTAGCATTCAGTGAGGAGTTCTACACAGTTGGGGAGTCTGAGGTAAAAAGTAAAATGATTTGAGGAAGGAGGGTGGTACTTATTTGAACTACCAATGACTTGACCAAGAGTGCCACATTCCCTGTTCTTTCTTGGTAAGCAATACCTAAAGGTTAGTTAGAGTTACGTGTAAAATAGACATAACGTGGACCTGTGTAGAGGAAACTTGTGAAAACACTAACAGTGACTGGGAAGGTGAATTCAGGTGAGGATTAGAATGAGAACTATAACCCTACATACAAGTCTCACAGTCTAGGGGGGAATATTCACTTCTCAGACAGTGTAGAACCACCCCCTTGAACCTGTCCCAGAAAAGACATTGTCTTCCTGGCTTACACGTTTGAATCCAGGAGTCAGAAATAAACTACATCAGGGTTGTACTAGCTTACTGAGGGGCTTTTTTTTTTTTTAAGGTCAGTTTATCATTGTCGTACATGATAAACATGTACTTTGAAAGTGGTACAGTAGAAGCTTCCTAATTGGTTAACTGATAGATAGTCCAAGTGTATGATCATAGTTGACTTTAAACATTTGTTTTAAATTAAAACAGATATGTGTCCGTTTGCCTGTTTTTCAAATGGGATCCAGATCTTCGCTTTCTCTGTATATATCAGTTCAGAAACATCTTTGTAAACTGTATCTTCTATAAGGTGGAGTTTAAAATGAGAACTTAAATGTTTGATAAGCCATCGATTTAGAATGTGACATTTTTTGTAATCCTTTAGTTGTTCGTGAACATCTTGTCATATTTGTATTAGGAACTTAATAGTTCAGTGTAGATGTAACCAACAGTCTTATTAAATAAGAAACACAGAACCAATGTAAAAGAGAAAGCCGAGAGGTCAGAGCTCAGAGCTAAAATCTCACCCTTCCTCCTGCGGTGTCCCAGCTTCCCGAAAGAGAGCTATATCCTGTCTGTCCGTCTTTTCATAGTATTTTGTTCTGCCTTCTCATTGGTTGTAAACCCAAACACGTGACTGCCTCGTCACTGTCTGTATGTACAGCCCCCGGGGTCTTAAAGGCATATGTCTCCAATGCTGGCTGTATCCCTGAACACACAGAGATCTATGGGATTAAAGGCGTGTGCCACCACTGCCACACTCTTGCTATGGCTCTAATAGCTCTGACCCCTGGGTAACTTTATTTATTAACATACAATCAAAATCACATTTCGGTACAATTAGAATACCACCACAGTTCAGTATTAATGAATAATCATGGCCAGTATAATGGCATGACTAGCGTAAATTTCACAGTAAGCACTGGGTTCATTCTTGGTAAGCTTGTGGTTGCTTTTAGAGACTAAGGGACATGGAGTGGTTGGGAAACCCAGCTGGCCTCAGACATCTTACCCAAGTTTTGGGCATTCTTGTTTTTGATGAAATCAGCTTAACCGGTCTTCTCAATTAAGTGATATTGGTTAATTTAACAAATTGGGTGAAGCTTCTATAAGAGCTGCTCTCATTGTTACAGCATTAGTCAGCAGAGCACCTATAATTTCTCCCAAGAGACAACGGGACTAGGAAGAGAAATGGGCACTGGTCAGACCTTGAAAGATTCATTACAATATTATAATAGGATTAAGGATTTCAAAGGGCATGGAAAACCTGCACAAAGAAAATGACGCAAACTTTGCCTGTGGGAAGTAGGTAAAAATGTGGCAATGGTTGTCTTATCAAGAAAGTTAGGACTTGGTGCAGTGGCTCACACCTTTAACCCCAGCACTGGGGAGGCAGAGGCAGGCTGAGTTCAGGGCCAGCCAAGGCTGCATAGTGAAGTCCTATCAACACACCCTCTTCCCCCAAACAACGGGAAGGTCAGGAAGCTGTATTTTTGCTTTTCTCCCGCAGCCTTGGGAAGGGAGGGTTATTTGGGCTCACCCTTAAGGGTACAGTTCATTATGGTGGCAGCAGAGCAAAGCCTCTAGTCCCATTGTGTCTGTAGTCAGGTTCATGGTCCACTCATGGGATGGTGGTGATGCTCACTTCAGGGTAGGTTCCCAGTTCCGTTCAAACCTCTGAAAACAGTTTCACAGAAATAGAGGTGTGTCCTTGCTATGCTAACACCTTGACCAAAGCAACTCAGGGAGGAAAGCCTTTTGGCTTACACTGGAGGCAAGAGCTGATACAGAGACCATAGAAGGGTGCTGGTTACTGGTTTGCTCAGCCTGCTTTCTTATAGAACAGTGGTTCTCAACCTTTCCAATGCTTCAACCCTTTAATATGGTTTCATGTTGTGGTAACCCCAACCATAAAATTGTTTTCAGTGCTGCTTCCTAACTAATTTTGCTACTGTTACGAATTGTAAAGATCTGTGCTTTTCAATGGTCTTGGGGCCTGTTACCCCAAGGCATCATGACCCACAGCTTGAGAACCACTGCTTTTAGGCCCTGGGATAACACCACCCAAAATGGGCTCCCCTCCCCTATCAGTCACTAATTAAGAAAGTGCAGTACAGCTGGATCAGCTTATGACAAGTTTACATAAACTAGTTAGGACAATTGATCTCTTGTCAACTTGATACAAAATCATCACTATCAAGCCATAGCCTTTTCTTTATGATCACATGAATAGCAACATTCCATTATAAACATTTCAAATTTTTAAAGTCCCACAATCTAAAAATTCAGTCTCTTAAAATCCAGAGTCTTTGTAAAATTCCAAAATCTGTCAAAGTTAAAAAATAAGTTGAATACTTTAAGAAGGAAGAGCCAGGGCACAGTCACAATCAAAACAAAGCAAAACCAAACCCAAAGTATAAATAACTCAATTCCTAATATCTAGGATTTACTCACTGCCTTCTGGACTCCTCCAAGGGTCTTGGGTCATTTCTCTGGCTCTAATCCTGCTGCTGCTCCTGCTGCTGCTGTCCTTAGTGGTTATTCCATGGTACTGGCATCTCCAAAACTTGGGGATCTGGGCTGCACTTTTACCAATATGCTCTCCTCATGGTGCCAAGCCTCAACTTTTTTACATGACCCCTTCAATCCTCTGCCTTCAGCTGCTGCTGAGGCAGGCTGCACCTTCACCAATGGCCCTCAGAGTGCCAAGCCTCGGCTGCTGTCCATGATTCCTTCAAAATCAGTACCACCTGGGAGACTCTTAGACGACCAAGATCGGCTGCCAGCTCATGGTACACTTTGACTACCTCTGGAACACAGTTTCTGTGTGCTCTCAGTATTTCACCTCAGTAATGCTAGTGTCTTGTTCATCCCTACTAATTTCTCAGCTCCAGCTAATCAGCATCAATTGTCCCAGGAAAGCAAAAGGTTTCACTTAAATGTGCTGGTCTCTTGTTAATCACAGCTGACTCTTCATCCCTAGCTTACACAAACCACAGACTCAATTCACAGTAGCAATATACAGTGCCTCTAATAGTCTTGAAGTAACTCAGACTTCCCTCCGGAACTTCACAGGCCTCCATCTGCATTTCTCTCAACACTTTTATTCCAAGCTCCCACCTCACCAAGCTTTGAACACTCAATGGCTTTTCTCTTCCAGAGTTCCAAAGTCCTTCCCCAATCCTCCCCAGAGCAACATGGTCTGGTCTGTCACAGAAACCCATTGTTCTGCTATCAGTTTTTGTCCTGGGTTACTGTTGCTATAATGAAACACTTAGGACCAGAACAACCTGGGGAGGAAGTCTGTCGGGCTTACACTCCCACAGTGGAGGAATGGTGGCAGGAACGGGGAGGCAGGAGCTGCTGCAGAGGCTGTGGAGGGGAGCTGCTTACTGGCTCGCCCAGCCATGGCCCCCACCCACAATAAGCTGGGTCTTCCCCATAAGTCACTAATTGAGAAAGTGACCTACACGCCTGCCTACTGCATGATCTTAGGGAGATGTTTTCTTATCGAGGTTCCCTCCTCGCAGATGACTGGCTTGTGTCATAATTTTTATAATAGAATACAAAACAGTTTCTATTTTCTTCTGCTCTTTAATTATATACTAATGTTGCCTTTGCAGAACGGACTTGACTTCTGGGGCATCTTTAACCTATGAAAGACTTAGGATTGTTTTCCCCGCATAAATATGATATATATTTTAATCTTTTGAGTGATTAGCACATAAAGAGAGCAGAGCCTAGAAAATAACGAGGCCTTTGTATTCTTTTTGTTTGTTTGTTTGTTTTTGTTTTTTGAGACGGTTTCTCTGTGTAGCTTTGTGCCTTTCCTGGATCTCGCTCTGTAGACCAGGCTGGCCTCGAACTCACAGAGATCCACCTGCCTCTGCATCCTGAGTGCGTCACCACTGCCCGGCTGTATTCTTGACAGTACTGAATAACATATATTTTTTGGTTCTAGAAAAGAGGTGATTTTTGCTGAAGTGTGGAGTTTCCAGACTCAAAGTTAAGGGTGTCCTAATGTCAACGAAATTCTAGTAAGCTTCTTAAGTTGTCTAGGATGCTTGGGATCCTAGTGTGTCTTCCGTCTTAGTGCCATAGCCCTTCTGTACTATGACAACTTCAAATGAAGGGTAACTAGAGCTCATGTTTGCAGGAATCTTAGGACAGCTGTCTGGGCTCAAAGCCAGATTCCTGAAATTGCTGCTCCTAATCCTCTTCTGCAGACTGGTAACCTCCATGTTCCCTGCTCACTGTTTCCACCTTTCCACCTCCATTCACACTGGTTCCTCCAGGACCTCCCCAGGCAGTACCTGTTACATTAGAACTGTAATGTTGCCACATAGAAAATGGTGTTGCTAAGCGTAAATTTGCTCTTGAGTTAGCAAAATTTTATTGCATTTTAAAACTCAGTTTTTTTGTGTGTGTGTAAGTATGCTGAGTTAGTACTTTGGGGAGTCAGGACAATTGGGATAGCTTGTTCTCTCCTAGAGTCAAGTGGTCAGGCTTGGCCTCTAGCCTTTACCCTCTGAGCCATCTCACTGACCCTCATACCATAGTTTGATTTTTTTAAACCAAGGTCTGGCTGTATCCCTGGCTGGCCTCAGAATTTACAGATGCCTGCTTAAAGGTAATGTACTACACCCAGTCCTGATTTATATTAATGGACAAAAACAAAATATAATATCCTTTAAAAAGATGTTATTATTGCCGGGCGGTGGTGGCGCACACCTTTAATCCCAGCACTCGGGAGGCAGAGGCAGGCGGATCTCTGAGTTCGAGGCCAGCCTGGGCTACCAAGTGAGTCCCAGGAAAGGCGCAAAGCTACACAGATAAACCCTGTCTCGAAAAACCAAAAAAAAAAAAGATGTTATTATTTTATGTGTATGGGTGTTTTTCCTGTCTGCCTATCTGTACCACATGTGTGTCTGGTACCCAAAGGGGCCAGAAGAGGGTGTCAGGTCCTCTGGGACTGGAGTTGTAGACTCCAGTTGTGAGCTGCCATGTGGGTGTTGGGGTAGGAAGCCAGGTCCCCTCTAAGATCATCCAATGCTCTTAACCACTGAGCCATCTCTCCAGCCACTAACAAGACTTTACTGCTATGGCTGGTCATTGACTTGGACTTGAGGCTTTTGCTGTCTTTTCTCAATACTGTTGAGTACATTTCTTACAGTAATCTTTATAAAACTTTTCATTCTGCACATTTGCTCATATTTGCCAAACCCCTGTAAAGCCCTTGGCTTCATTTGGTACCATCCCTGATGTAAGCTTTTGCAGTTCTCATCTTTCTGGCCCCAAGGGCTTCTGATCCCTCACTCTCACATTGCCTACCACTAAGACCTACAAACACCCAGAAATAGACTTTAGGAAAATGGTCAGAAATGTGGGGGTCGGGAGGGACAGGGCTGGTGAACTCCTAAGGCTGTTTGAAGTAACACTGCTTTTGTGAGAAAGCCCTTAAGCTGGGAGAGGACTCAGTGGGTAAGGGCCACTGGCTGCTCTCCGGAGGACCCGGGTTGACTTTACTGTCAACCCACATGGTGGCTCAGAACTATCTGTAATTCCAGTCCCAGGGGATCTGAAACCTTGTTCTAGCCTCTAACCAAGTATACATATGGTGCACCGATATACGGGTAGGCAGAACATGTATATACAAAATAAGTAAATTTAAAAATAAAGTTTACAGTGACATTCGTGGACCACATTTAACCCAGAGGCTGTGATGAAGGCCCTTGGAATTGTTTCTGTGGCAGTAGAATTGACAGTTGAGAGCAGTGTTGTGTACACAGGCTTCAGTACACTGAGAATAAGCAGCTTAGGTGTGTCTAAGCTTGATGTCTTTTATCAGGACCGTGCTCTCTTGGCTAATGACTTCCCTTCAATTGTTCTTCGTTCTCATCTGAGGGGTTCTCATCAGATCCTGCCTGTGTCTGTATCTCATGAGGATCATGGTCTGCCCTGAAGAGGGCATTGCTGTGTTAATTTCTGTCGATGGTAGGGAGTGACAAAATGGGGAGAGGTTATGCAGACTTAACTGTCCTAGGGTTAATATTTATTGGCCCATTATTTTATAAACCCCATGTCATAGAAAAGTAAATATAAGAAGCCTGTGCTTGTAAGTCTCCAACTAGAGAGGACAATGGCTCGTGCACAGATAGGGTGTGAATAAGACAGGGAAGCGGCTTCAACATTTTTAAAGGAGTGCTGATAGGGAATTTAGAGAATATGTGTTGTGTGTGTGCAGGTTAAAAACACAGTTAAAGTATTGGCTGGGGATGTGGCTCCTTTGGTAAAGGAAGGGCTTCTGTAATAAGCATGAAGTCCTGGGTGCCATCCTCAGCACAGCTTAAAGGGCATAGTGGTGTGTTGTGGGATATTTGTACACTGGGAAAATGTATTGCTGTGATTTGTGTAATAAAAAGCTAAACAGCCAATAGCTAGGCTGGAGGTATAGGCGGGACTTCCTGACAGAGAGAGAACTCTGGGAAAAAGGCAGAGTTGCCAAGCCAGAGGAAGCAGCATGTACAGTACAGGGGTGTGGAGTGTGTGATGAGCCCTGTGACAGACAGAATGGAGAAATGGGTTAAGCTGGAGGACAGAGAAAGACTCGACAGTGGGGCATGCCTGCAATCCTAGCTGGAAGTTGAAGAAGGTCTGCACTGCATGGCTAGTTCAAGGCTAAAGAAACTGTCTCAGGGGGAAAAAAAACTTAATAAAAACTCTGTTAGCTACCATTCCAAGAATCTCAGTACCCCAAGCAGGAAGCTAACCAATTTGTGGTCACTTGGCTATATGTGATTAAAACCTTGACTTTGAAAAATGAACTGTAAAAAGAAAATGTTTGAGACAAACATTTCTAAAAATGTGATAGTGCTGGAAAGATGACTGACTCAGTTGGTAATGTGCTGTGTAAGCATGAAGACCCAAATTCATATGGCCAGCTCCTACTTTAAAACGCTGGACAGACCACCATGGCACATGCCTGCAGCCCTCACTCCAAGGAGGCAGAGACTGGCAGATCCCTGAAGCTCACTGGCCAACCACCCAGCTGAACTGGGGTCCAGGTCTATTGACAGATCCTGTCTCCAAAAAAAGGTGTGTGTGTGTGTGTGTGTGTGTGTGTGTGTGTGTGTGTAGCAACTGTAGAAGACATCTACAGTTGACCTCTGTCTGTGTGCACCCAGCTTTATGATGGAATTATTTGGTAATGGGACCTTTTTTTTTTTTTATGAGGCCCAAGGTTGATGCCACTTTGGAAAAGGACTGGGGAAAGAGGGAAAGAAAACATGCTCAAGAGTTCGGAATAATTTTAGCAAGTAGTGCTTGGTGAGTTCAGGTGTCTGATTGTTATCCATATTGATTAGCAATTACATTTTGAGTGGGGCTTTTGTCTTACTGTTTGTTGGATGGTTGTTATTTTGAGGCAGGATCTCATTCTGTAGTTCAGGCTGGCCTCAATCAGTATTCTTGCCTTAGTGTGAAGCAAGCTACCACGGGGTTGTTAAAACAGTGGTTCCTCCAGGTTACTGTGTTCCTCCATTGTTCACCCAGGGGCAAGTAGTTCCCCTTCTTCACTTGGGTTTTTTTTTCTTTTCTTTTTTTCCCTTTATAAAATGTATTCTGTCAAGCCTTAAATTTTTGCATATAGGTACCTTGCTTATTAATTCTTGGCATAAACTACGTTATGGTATTTTAGGGCGACCTTAACATTTCTCAACCCAAGGGATTACTTTATCAAATCGTTTGTTGGCTTAAATAAAGGTGTGCTGTGTGCTTATTGTTGGAAAATGCTTTGGAGTTCGTAGTCAACAACACAACATTTCGTCCCTTTTCATTCCTCGTATCAGGCTTTTTAGGGTGACTGTTGATGAGCCTCTCCTCATGCGGCACTTAGAGTCTGACTGTAGGAAGCCAAGCATCACATCATCCGAGGGCTGTACGTGTCCGTTCAAATAAGCCATTACCATTCCTGTGAGCCCTTCTTCACTAAGTTGGGTAGATTGAAGCTACTGAGGTTACAATTCAGAGGGGAGTTGAAGCCATTTCGGCCACAAGGGGGAGTAAAAGACTAAATTCAAAAATAGTGACCTGTTACAATGAATTTAAGGCTTAGCTTTTTATTTCAAATTTTAAGAGACCAAGACATAATGGGAAGTTGGTAGGTCTACAGAATAAAGTAAAAGTGCTGGGAAAGAATTGCATAAGACTAGAAATGTGAACCATGTTGTGCTTGGAGATTGGACTTCCTTTTGAGAGGATATTTTAATATTGTGACATGGTGATATGATCTAAAATGGAGGGATGGGTTTTGGATGCTTGCTCTTTCACATTTGATGAGGCCACGCTAAAGTTAGTTCAACTACATTTTCAAGTTTTAGTTTATTAGCTTTGGGGGGATTTTTGGTGTGTGTTTTGTTTTCATATGTAAGATTAAAGTCTTGTGTAACCCACACTCCTTGAAATCCTGGTCCCCCTGCCTCTGCCTCCCAAGTGTTGGCACTTCATAGCTAGCCTTTGATTTTGAAATAGGGCATAATTCATATCAAAATTCAGACTGGCCTCAAAGTTGGAGCAGTTTTCCTCCAGAGCTCTAGGGTTATGAGAACAAGCACCAACCCTACTAAGAGCTCATTCTTAGTAATACCGTTTCATGTGAAGTGCCAGTGTGGTAATACAGTTTGACTAGTTGCTGAAATACTCTCAGGACGAAGTGAGAACTTCCCTCCCAAATCTCCTATTTACAAACCCATCATCACTGTTGGTGTGCTATTTCTGTTAATGTAGAAATAACCTGCTCAGGTAGGAAATTTGAAACACAGAGTGTCAGACAGGATTGGAAAGAAAGAGCAAAGCACACTGTTAAACCCGTCTTCTAGAAGCTCTTACTACTTGTAAGGGTTTCTCTTAAAAAAGTTTTTGACTACGTATGTGTGAGCATATGCACTGAAACTAGAGGACATTTGGCAGGAGTCAGTTTTCCTTCTCTGCGGCCTTAGGAACTGAAATCATGTCACCAGCCTTGGCACAAGGCCTTTAGCCAGTGAACCATCTTACCTCCTGGTTTTTTGTTTTTTGTTTTGTTTTTTCCAGTATGAGTGTTTCGCTCAGTTTTATGCCTGCACCACATGGCGTGCCTAGTACCGTTGGAGGCCAGAAGGCGTATGTATCCCCTGGGACTGGAGTTGAAGGTGTTTGCGAGCAACCTCACTGAGCCACCTCTCCAGCCCCACTGTTTTTAAAATAATGATTTTAACCAGGAATCTTAACAAAATTTATCCACAGACTATTTGAGTAATCTATAGATCTTATTTAAATTTACCAGATTGAACCATCCATCACAACTTAGTAGATGGATCCAGAATTTTGTTCAGGGTCATATTTTACATATTTCATTCACTATCCTTAAACTGGGCCAACTTTTTTTCATGGTTTAGCACTTTCCCCCATTTGGTTTGCAGATTGTTCCTGGATTTGTTTAGCATTTGTAATTCCTTGTTATTTGAAGTGAGGCTGTGTTTGGGGCAGGGGTTCTGGTGTGGTATTCCAGTCAGTGAGTCACACTTGGGAAGGAAGCATGTGCTGATGCCCTGTGGCTGCACTAACACTTTGTAGGCTGTCTTTTAATTTATAAAGTAGCCAGTGGTTTTGGTTTTTTTTTTTTGTTGTTGTTTGTTTGTTTTTTAAGGGTAAACTCTGTGATTATTACTTGGTTAAAAGTTGTATGCTCTAAATGACTTTACTTTAAGAAAGGGGGGCAGTGCTCTTGAATTTCAAAGAAACTGAGGGTTAGTGATGGGTTGGGAAACAGTGTATTAGAGACACATTCCTGGGGTAAAATGGAAAAGACTTGAAATTAATGTTGTAGTGAAAGGAGAGAACTGGGCTGAAGACTTGCATCCTAATTGTGTGTCTTGGCGATGGGTAAGGCCACACCTCCAGGCAGGCTTTCCTGCCTCCTAGTGTCTACCTCTGGTCTAGAGTCGTTTTCCTAGTACCGTGCAACTGGCTTAGAAATGCTTCGACTGCTACGTTACTGCTGCCTGTGAACAACACTTGTGCTTCCTTTGGCACCCAGACCTGTGCTTTAAATGAGCATGTTAGGTTTTCAGAGACATTCATTATTTGACAGTATCAGCCTCAGTTTCTATTAATTGTTTAAAAAGCTAAATGATGAACTTGGTTCATTTATTTTTTTTTCATATTTGAGAAATGTCTTAGGATGCTGAGGTAGTAAAAAATTGCTCTACTCAAGGTTGTTCTGAACTTTCATTTTTTTTTAAATTAAGCTGTTCACTATTCATACATTGTAATTGAGTCAATTTAATATTTGAATATCTTAGATGTAGGCAACATGGCAGTTTTTGGTTTTGGTTTTTATTGTTGTTATTTGACTTAGAGCCTGTTCTCACTACTGGTGAGGTTGAAGCAGGACCGCTTGAGTACATGAGTTCCAGTCCAAGCTTGGACAGTATCAAAGTTCTCACTTCGAAAACAAAGTTGAATATGTGAAAAGTTAAAAACTCTGAGGTAAAAGTGAAAAACCCAGCCTTTCATTTTCTTGTCTTCTAGTTTATTTTATACCTCGGTCTTCTTGGTGTGTGTGTGCAGTATTCTATATGTAACATTGTCTAATCCCTAGCTGCCAAAGAAAGGCTATTTCCTTGTTCTCCTTAAACTAGGACTTCTAGAAGTAGACGCAGTGTAGGTAAACATTTGAGATAAAAATTAGCTTTCGGAAGAATGTATGTTTAGATAAAGTATTTTAGCACAAAAAAAATAATTTCCTGTTCTTTTGAGGTGGGTGGACAGGAAAGAACAGTTGCTGGATTTGAAGATGACCAGTGTAGCGCGTGTTACTTGACAGTAGCCGTTCTTAAAGAGATACGTGTGCAGGCACTTGTTCATCATCTTTGCTGTGTGGTCCCGTGCTGTCATGACTGTTTTGATGGCCGTTTAGACAATCATCATTGCCCTCCCCAGGTTTTATTTTTATGTGTTGTGGGTGTTTTGTCTGTGTGCATGTTTGTGCACCGTGTACATGCCTGGTGTCCTTGGAGGGCAGGCAAGGGTGCCCAGATCCCTTGAAACTCAAGTTAGAAATAACTAGGGAGCTACCATGTGGGTGCTGAGAATTGAACCTGGGTCCTCTGGAAGCAGTCCGTGATTGTAATGTTGGGGCCCAGCCTCACTGCTATTTTGACATTAGCATTTACTGTCTAAAGAAAATAACAGTGTTATTCACTCCCAGGTTTAATTAAAAAAAAAAAAAAGATTGTATCATCCTTGGAACTAGAAAATTAATTGTAATAGCCCTTGTATTGACAGCTTTTTTGTGAAGAAGAGTGAGAAATGCAACAGTCTCTCTGTCCACATGAGTAAATTCCCAGGCCCCAATACATGCTATTTGGTGCCTATTGTAAATTGTAACTTTTTCAAATGTTTTTGATTGTTGTTGATTTAAATGAAAAACCTGTGGGTATGTCCAGAAAAGGCAGGTGTGGCTTTTGTGCATCAAACTAGCTGCTTTTGTTCATAGGATCCTCCTTTTTATTTCAGAGGCAGACAGGCAATGGTTAATCAAATGGGTGTTTTGTAGACATACTGAAAATTAATGAAGTGAGTTAGTAACTTCAAGGACGACAGTGTTTGTTGTGGTGATAATGAGAACTCTGGAAAAACTGTTACTAAGTAGTCTTGTGTTCCAACAACTTTTTAATGAGTGCAAAGGGATATTGTGAGCATAAAGCTTGGAGCATAAACATGAATTGCAGACATTCAGTCTTCATTGTGATATATATACTTCCCTTATACCTTACCCATTATTCCACCCTCCTTTTAAATTGGGTTCTCATGACTTTCATTGTACATTGTAAGTGAGCAAACGAGGAGATTGCATTGTATGTTTCACACAATTTCCTCAGTGTGTGTGCATGTGCACTTTCAAAAACAACTCTTGCCTGCTTTGCTGCTCTTCTAAACATCCCTTTATCCTTGGTTCTTACTCTTCCTTGTCTGCCTTCACTTTAGTCTTTACTATGGCGTCGTTGAGTAGATAACTGTTTTTGGTCAGTTTGATGGTCACTTGCCTCTTGTGTTAACCTCATGCAGTGAAAAGACTATGTTGGTTTTTAATCTCTTCTTTAAAAACCCAAGTTATCCTTTGAATTTTAGAGGAGAACTCATTCTCTACCCAGCACTTGTCTACTAGTTTACTTAACTGGTCTTTTTGGGTGATGACAGGGAAGGATTTTACTGTGTACTCCAAGCTACCTCCACCTGATGGCCTCAGTCCCAGTGCTGTGGCTATAGGCATGCACCTCCAGGTCAGCTTTCCATTTAACTGTCTGTCTTCCCTGTTGGAGGTGTTCTGTTCCCCTCCCACCCTTCATGGCAGTTGTTTGTCCTGATAGCCTCCAGGTCCTCAGGGCCCGTCTTGACCCATGGTCACCCCAAGTCAGTGTGGTGCTGAGCCTTGTACCTGCTTGGCCTCTAGTTGTGTTGCTTTGTTTTGGAATTGCATTCTCCTCTTCAGTGGACATAACACACTGATGAAGCAGAGGAAATACATCATGATAGGACTCAGATTTGTGAGAATAGGTGTAGTGTGTACTTTATAGATGGGGGGGGGAAACACATACCAAAGATGCATCGCTGTGTACTGTTGAAGTATGAAATATTATGACAAATTAATATTAGAATTTCTGTCTCACTCATCAGTTGTTCGGTATGACTGTAAAGCTGGCTTACTCTTCCTTACGACTCTGGTGTGGCTGGCCAAGTTCCTCACATGGCATTGGTTCATTTGATTAAGCTAGGATGTTGGCTATGGCAGGAATACCCAGTGACTCCAAAAGCTTTTGTGTGTCCAGGTAGCTGAGAGTGGCTGGCCTGTCTCTCAACAGGACAGTTGAACTTCAGAGGCCTTAAGTTTAGCAGACAACAAGACCCACAGTCACTTGTGCTGATTCCTGCTGCATAAGCCAGTCAGCAAATCTAGCCTGCACTCAAGGAACAGGGGGAAGATTTTTACTTCATTTGAATGATAGGGAAGTAGTGCAGGTCAGGTTTGAAGAAAGTCTACCATAGTAATTTGCAACATTATGAGCCAAAGATCCTGTAAATGTAATTTTATGCCACTATGCTATTGGAAGGTTTAAGGACTGTACCATTTATACTCCTCTCAGTATAAATGGTACGCCTTGCTATTCTGGCTCTGGTTAATGCCTTTAAGTTTGATGCCTACTTCAAAGTTGAGATTTGGGAGGTGGTACTTCTGTGTTACTGCACTCCTAATCAGTTGTTGGGGGTACAGAAGTTACTAATAAGTCGGTTGCTGACTTTTAGTACCACTTATTAACACTTGGCTTTATGTTTTTATATCATACTCATCACACATACTGGGGATTGATTCCATCACTATGTGAGGCAAGTGCAAGGCCACTGAAGTACATTTCTAGCCCTTTGGGTGGTTGGTTTTTATTTGAGGGGGTGGGGCTTTGTTTTGAGGCAGAGCAGGGACTCTGTGTGTGTAACCCAAGCTCTGCTTGAACTGAGAGAATTCTTCTGTGTTGGCTCCAAGTGTTAGGATTACAGGATACCCATGCTGGCTGCCCAACTTAACATCATGAAGAACTGAGTCAGTCTTAAGTTACTTTATCTTTTTGTTGGGTTGGTTTTTTGAGACAAGGTTTCTTGGTGTAGCCTTGCCTGGCCTGGAATTCCCTGTGTACATCAAGCTGTTCTTGAACTCCTAGAGATCCTCTGCCTCTGTCTCCTGAGTGCTGGGATTAAAGGTGTATACTACCACTGCCCGGCTGAGTTACTGTGTCTTTATGACCTTTATTTCTACACACATAGAATGAGTAGTAAGATTTAAAGTTGGTTCATTTACCTCCCCCATCCATCATTGGAACATAGGTCTTCAAACATTCAAGCCTTTTCAGAGACTAGAAACTAGAATTTAGGTACCACTTCTCTTTTTAAGAGTTGGCTTCTTTGGGGTTCAGCCCAGATGAAAATGGACTTGACTTTGATTTTCACAGTAACCGGTTACTAAAAGGAAGTAGGTTTGGTGAGAGTGTTTTATTTACCCAGACCTCCTTTCTCCCTCCAATGCAATTGCATCTTTGCTTTAAATCAGCTATAAAGGGTTGATTTTATTTGGTATGTGACAATTCCAGTAAGCTTTAAGTTAATAATTTTAAGCAAAACTACAGAATGAAATTTTATCATTTGTAATGATCTGTAGATTAGAAAATTGCTGTGATAGAATTAAAGGTCTTTTTACATCTATAGCCTTTTCACTGCCTTGATTGATTAATTTATATTTTTGAGGCAGTCTCAGTTTGTAGTCTAGGCTGGTCTCAAAGTCATGGCAGTCCTCCTGTCTCAGTCTTCTGGAGTGCTAGGGTTACTAGAGAAATGAAGTTTTTGTTTTGAAATCTTTTCTTAGTCCTCTTGCTTAAGAAATATTCTTCACTTTGGTTTGTAAATGTTATCTTCTTACTGCTTGTTTTGTTTTCTTCTTCTGAAGTCTCTTTTGGAAAAGTTCCTGATCCCCAATGCTTCGCAAGCAGAAAGCAAAGTCTTCTACTTGAAGATGAAGGGCGACTACTATCGTTACCTGGCTGAGGTTGCTGCTGGGGATGACAAGAAAGGTAGGGTTGGTTTGCTTAGTTGAGCTTCTTGAAGGTGGTTGTGTGGAGAACCCAGCTTGGAAGTCCCATCCGTCCTCTCCGCTGCTTAGGCACTGATGTAGTGTGCTGTGTCAAGCTCATTCGGCTGTGCCTTCTGCCGATGCTGGATTTTAAGCTTGAAGCTTTCTGAAAAGCCACTTGGTGTACAAGAAATGTCTTCTCATTGTTTGCAGAGTGAGATGAGGAATCCCAATGCCCCCAGAACAGAATGAGGAAATCACTAGAAGTATACCAGTAATGAGGTTCCAGCGCTGCGCAGTATTAGTATTTAGTTTGGGTGTGTTCGGAGGCCAGAGCAGTGCAGTCAGGTTCCCTGGGACTGGAGTTACAGACAGTTGTGAGCTGTCATTAGGGTGCTAGCAATTGAACCCAGGTCCACTGGAAGAGCAGCAGGTGCTCTCAATACGAGTCATCATTCCACCCCCACCCCCACTACAACAGTAGTCAGTGGCTAGTGTGATCCAGGACACCATTTTGTTTGTTTTAAAGAGTCTAATTTGCTTAAGATTGTTAGATTTCATTTTTCAGGGGACACATGCAATTTTTAAATGAAAGGTTTGCCTGGAGTGAAGCTGGATCACAGACTTTCAAAATGCATTTTACTCTGATTTGTTTCCCAGGAATTGTGGACCAGTCACAGCAAGCATACCAAGAAGCATTTGAAATCAGCAAAAAGGAAATGCAACCAACACATCCTATCAGACTGGGTCTGGCCCTTAACTTCTCTGTGTTCTATTATGAGATTCTGAACTCCCCAGAGAAAGCCTGCTCTCTTGCAAAAACAGTACGTATTTTACTTGTTACATGGAAGGAAATGGAAGGAAGCAGTCTTCATTACCTGGATGCTGAAGTGTACTTGTTTTTGCACTTGCAGGCTTTTGATGAAGCCATTGCTGAACTGGATACATTAAGTGAAGAGTCCTACAAAGACAGCACGCTAATCATGCAGTTACTGAGAGACAACTTGACAGTGAGTACCAGTGGCACTGTCCGTGCTGGGGTGGCCAGAGAGGCTGGACTTGAGGACTCTTACTACAGGGACTCTTGACAGTCTTTTACAACCACTAAATACAATGTCCCGTCTACAATTTTCCTTTTCATCCCAGAGTTGTGCGCTTAATCAGCACAAGTGAAACTGGCCCCGGTTTCTTAGGGTAGAGAAAGGGGGTTAAGTTACAGACTAGCCTAGACTATATAATGACTGCCTACCTGGGCTACGTAGCAAGAGTTTGTCTCAAAAAAAGAGAAGGAAATGTGGGGCTATATGTTTAAATTGCTTTGAAGTTGGTTTTTTTGTCCCTTAGTTGTCCCATGTTTTCGTGTGGCTGTGAACAAGATGCTGTGTGATGAGGTGCTGTTTGTAGTCCCTGGGGAAGGTTGCAGCTACTGCATTGCTGTGCTGAAGATTGGAGAATGAACCAAAAGAAACCCAGCAGTTCTTAATACAGATTGAGAATTCATTTCAGTTGTTTTTATTATTTAAATTGGGATCCGAATAAAGCCCATGCCTTACGGTTGGCTTCCTGGGTTTTCCCTTCAGATAAGAATTAAATTTGAAGTTTTGAGGCTTAGGTGAAAAAGTTACCCAGCATCTGCTGTGTGTCAGGGAGAGGTAGAAATGGGTGTGGATAGTCTAATGTTTCTGTCTTAGAGACCTAGACCACCACCCTTTGACATGTTCCACTTCCAACTCGAGTCTGCTGCCAGATAGCTAGAATTACTTTAGTCAATGCAGTTGGGGTTGTCTATAAACTTAAGAGACTCAATGGAAAAAATGAGGGCTAGTGTAGAATTGAAGAATTGCCCTGTGTGCTGTAGGTGGAATTCAGGGCCTTGTACATACTAGGAAGGTGCTTTACCACTGAGCTGTACCCCCAGCCCAAATGAAAGAAAATGTCAACTATAACTTTTTTTTTTGGTTTTTCGAGACAGGGTTTCTCTGTGTAGCTTTGTGCCTTTCCTGGAGCTAACTTGGTAGCCCAGGCTGGCCCCGAACTCACAGAGATCCACCTGGCTCTGCCTCCCAAGTGCTGGGATTAAAGGCGTGCGCCACCAGTATGTGTGAGGCACTGAATTTAATCTTCAGTAGTGCTAAAAAAAATTTTTTTTCTTTTCTCTATTTTAATTTTCCTTGCCAAACACCAGTGGGGAGGCTGAGGCAGGAGAAACATGAATTCTAGGCCAGCCTGGACAATATGTATGACTTAGTGTCCATTTTTTTTTTTTCTTACTTTGAAGTGAGGATGTGGTACTTAAAGTAGACCCATGGGTATCTAGTACTATGATGCTCCTGACTTAATGCTTTCATCCATCAGCTGTGTGGTGGGTACAGCAGAGTGCACAGCGGCCAGTGAGTGAGCAGGAAAGGGAAGGCTCTGCTCTGAGCTTGTCACTCTGTCTGTTTACCCTGTGCCTCGTGAATGGGCTGCTGTCGACAGGCTGCTTGACACCACTAAAAAGAGCTGTTCTGTATTGCACCTTCTAACATGGAGGCTTGACACAGAATTCTGAAGCCTTACAGTTAGGACCGGGGGACAGGAGACTCCTCTCTCCTTGTTTAATAGTACGTGCACACAGGCTGCACGAAGTCATTTGGCTAGCTTTATATGACCCTAGACTCCGCTTTCTAGGCCACACAGTAGGGTCAATACTGTTAGGTTGGGTTTCTTGTTCATCACTCTTCAGTTTATAATTCTACTTGATCCTTTTTTAAGTGTTTTTTCTTAAAATATTTTTATGTTGAAGCAGTTGGACTAATTTAGAAGCTGTCTTTTAGCCAATTGAAACACTATTGCATTGCCATAATGAAAAGCTAATAACTGTGAAACACTTTTTTTTTGGTAGAATATTTGGTTCTAACCATAACATTTATTCAGCATTCATTGTAATTCTTACCAGTACAAGGTTTTCCTCATTTGAGGAAATGTCAGGTAAAGCTCTGTGCAGTTTAGCTCAGCTGATTGGTCCGCTGCTGCTGTTAGAAGCTTCATCACGAGTAATCTCATCCATTTCCATGATCACAGCCTTCCCAGAAAACACTGAAAACCATTGATTTTAGAGTGTTAGTTTTTAAATTTTTAATAGTTGGGAATTTTGAATTTGTTTTTCTATAGTTGAGAATGGGGTTTGTGTTCATAGGGGTGAGAGGACACATTGAGGAGTGGGTTGTTGGGCTTGGGAAGCCCTGTGGTTAGAGACTAAAAGACTGAGATTCCTCTTTCTCTTAGGAATAGCCACTAGTTACCTAAATCTCTTTTGTTTAAAGATAGATGTGTTGTGAGTCTGCCTTGCCTAAGGTCAGGCTGTTTTCAGGGATCCTTTTTAAGCTTTTCAGTTGATGTGCGTGGTCACATGCCAGGACTTTGCCGTGCGTGCAAGAAAGGTGGGGTGTTGGTTTTTTTCCTTGTCAACCTGAAGCATGCTGAAAAAATGTTTCCCTCTCTTAACAGTTGTGGACATCGGACACCCAAGGAGACGAAGCAGAAGCAGGAGAAGGAGGGGAAAATTAACCGGCCTTCCAACCTTTGTCTGCCTCATTCTAAAATTTACACAGTAGACCATTTGTCATCCATGCTGTCCCACAAATAGTTTTTTTGTTTACGATTTATGACAGGTTTATGTTCCTTCTATTTGAATTTCTATATTTCCCATGTGGTTTTTATGTTTTAATATTAGGGGAGTAGAGCCAGTTAACTTTAGGGAGTTACTTGTTTTCATCTTGAGGTGGCCAATATGGGGATGTGGAATTTTTACACGAGTTACACATGTTTGGCATAGTACTTTTGGTACATTGTGGCTTCAGAAGGGCCAGTGTTAAAACTGCTTCCATGTCTAAGCAAAGAAAACTGCCTACATACTGGTTTGTGCTGGTGGGGAATAAAAGGGATAATTGGTTCCAGTCATGAGTGTAGTTGTTGTGGGTACTTTAAGGTGTGGAGCACTTGTGAGGCTGTGGTACACACACACACACACACACACACACACACACACACCTTGGATACACCTCGGGAGTGTGTGTCTCTGCGTGCACACTCTTGGCCACAGCTCCAGGAGTGGTCCTTAGATAAAGTTGTGACCCAATTTACTCCAATAAGGGCAGAAACGGTTCACATTCCATTATTTGTAAAGTTACCTGCTGTTTGCTTTCATTATTTTTGCTACACATTTTATTTGTATTTAAATGTTTTAGGCAATCTAAGAACAAATGTAAAAGTAAAGATGCAGTAAAAATGACTTGCTTGGTGGTCACTGCTCCATGGGTATCAAGCACAGCGGTAAACAAAATCCCATGTATTTAACTTTTTTTGTTTTTTGTTTTGTTTTTTTGCTTTTGTGATTTTTCTTTTTTGATACTTGCCTAACATGCATGTGCTGTAAAAATAGTTAACAGGGAAATGACTTGAGATGACGGCTAGCTTTGTCTTAATGTCTTAGGAAATTTTCATGAACAATCCAAGCATAATTGTTAAGAACACATGTATTAAAGTTCATGTAAGTGGAATAAAAGTTTTATGAATGGATTTTTCAACTACTTTTCTCTACAGCTTTTCATGTAAATTAGTCTTGGTTTTGAGACTTCGCTAAAGGAATTTGTCTCCTTCCCTCTTGGCAGCTAATGGGCTTTCACTAATTTGGAATGCAGATTTAATCAACATCAACAAAAACGCTAATGTAACTACCGTTCTCAACCATGTTCCCATAGTCTTCCCCCTTCGTAACCCCTTTCAGAACTGAAGTGGACCTTTCATTCTGGGTGCAGGGGGAGATTGATTGGCAAAAGGTAATGTGTTCCATTTAAAATTTTGGTCTACGGCGTTTTCTAACTTAGGAAGCCACAATGTTCTTGGCCATTGTGACACTGGGCAGCATTAACTGTTGGGTCTGTGCTTCCAAATCGCTGTTGGTTTTTGAGAGTTCTTGACGCTCTTACAGCCCGCCTTTGATTTCCAGCCCTTGATTTCTATTGTCAGGTGCACAGGACCACTGCCTTTTTACTCTGTCTTGTCACCTTCCATTCCGACTTGTTGGCCATGTATTTGGGAAAAGGCCGCATGATCTTTCTGGCTCCACTCTGTCTAAGATACCCCGCTTCCTCTGCTTGCATCCCACAGCCTCCCTCATCCTCCTTCCCACAGCCCAGCTCTCCTTGGTTGAGCTTGTGTTGATCTCCCTGGAAATCCTGCCCTGAATGGTCTGTCACAGTCTCCCTTGAAAACCTTTCCTCTTCCCCTCCTCAAGTAATGATGGGGCTAAGTCATTCCCAAAGCTCACACCTACCGAGTATTTCCTCAGTACTTTACAGAAAACACCAAACAAAAATGCCATTTTAAAAGAGGTGTATTTTTTTTTCTTTTAGAATGTAAGCTCCTCAAGAGCAGGGACAATGTTTTCTGTATGTTCTATTGTGCCTAGTACACTGTAAATGCTCAATAAATATTGATGATGGGAGGCAGTGAGTCTCAATGATGAGGGTGAGAAAAATCCCAAGCACTGTTCTATGGCTTATTTCATTATGATCTGATCACATTTGGAAATAGCAGCCCTTGTGGACAAATTATCCCAAATACTGCATTCAAGTAAAAGTGCAGTGGAGGTGGGGGGTATTTTCAAGAGAAATAAAATCACATGCATTTGTGGTGCCATGATGCATCTTCATTCACAACTCATTTACCTTGACTTTGCCTCAGCTCCCAGTCCAAGGAGAATTAAGCTATGGACAGCAGGATGTCATCTCATTCAAGTAAATTACAAATGATACCTGAAATCTGTCACCTTTGCCTAATTGGCTATTCATATGCATTAGACATTGCTAAATTAGTTTGATTCTGAAATTGTGATACTTACCTGCTATTAGTTACTGATGTTTTTTATGAATAGTGCCCAATAGATGAAGAAAGATTTGCAACCTCAAATTTTCCACCCCTTGGAATTTGAATAATAAATTTGTTTTTAACTTATTTCCCTAATTGTCCCAAATCAAGGCTTCATGTCTGTTTTGTTAATATAACATAAAGCCAGGACGTTGTGGAATCCAGCAGTGTTTTGTGTGTGTGTGTGTGATACCAGAGTTACACCTTTAAAAAGACAGACTGTTGGAAGTGGAGCAGCGGTTCTGTGCAGAGGTAAAGGAGTTTTGGCCTCTGGCCTTGGCAGTTGGCAGCTGTTACTTCCCCATACCACCAAGAAGAGGAGGTATGGGGTGAGAGTCGGGGAATAAGTGTTTTATGTCTCACAGTAGTTCTAAAGCATACTTGGGCATTTGCCAAGACTGCTTTATGAAGCTTAACCCCCAACTTCACAGTGAAATCCAGTGATTGAACACTGACCCAAGGATTCAGTGGCAGGAACATCCGTGAGTGCCTTTAGAATATTTAGTCTGTGGGTGCCCCAGGTGCCTTAGCATTGCCAGGGAGCGCACGGGTGTGGGAACGTGTTTCGTTGGAGCAAGCTGTTCTGGAGACCATGACACTAGTGCCTGCTTGGGTCCAGGTCCTGTCAGGGTACTCTGATCTTTGTAGTCTGTAGAAGACCTGTCACTGGTAAGTGATTTAAAAGGGTGTTACTGGACTAGTCAGGACTGGATAAGCCAGCTGTTGGGAAGCTACTGTGTTAATACCTCACCACCTGATACTGCAAATAGAGCTCCAGTTTACTGGATCAATGTGTGTGGGGGTGGTGGTGCAGAAATTAGTCTGTTCACACTTAACTGTAGGTGATGCCAGGGATGGAAGTATTTTACAGTTGAATCTGGTTCAGAACATTTCTGAAAAGCCAAGCTTCAGTACCCTAATCATAAAAACGTGTCAGTGTCCCCACCAGGCATTCTAACAGGCGTTGGTTTGGACCAGCTGCTGTTTGGTGGTAAGTGGTGTTCGATGTATGTTGGAGTTAATGCTAGTGAAGTGGATGGTATCCAGATGAGAGGGATTTGTATGGTCAAGATGGCTCAGTTAAAGGTACTGAGCCTGATGGCCCAATTTCTATCCCTGAAGTCTAAAGGGTGGAAGGAGAGAACTTGGTATTCTGACCTCCACAAGTACACATGCAAAGGAGTGTAATTTAAACATTTAAGAAATGTGTACTGGCTGGTGGTGGCGGCACATGACTTTAATCCCAGCACTGGGGAGGCAAAGGCCGGTGGATCTCTTGAGGACAGCTGGGGCTATACAAAAGAAACCCTGTCTCGAAAAAGCAAAACAATTTAAAAGGTTTAGGGTTGTGGCGTGTAGAAAGGAGAACCAAGGCTCCTGTTCAATGTAAGTGCTGGTGTAGCAGTTCCTAATGCTCTGGGCTGAGAACCTGCATTAGATACCTGTTCCTTGCACTTGTCTTCAGTAGTTTCTAACTTTTTTAAGAGCCCAGGAATAGTTATTTTTAGCAAAACTTGTATTTATGTGTCAAAAAATAGCTACAAAGTCTGCAGGAGCCGAGGGAATGCAGCTGCTGCTCGGGGAAATAAGGTATATTGAGCTAAAGGAAGGCGACATCTACAGAGAGAAGAACATATAGTCCATAAAAGACATGGTAAGCTTACTTAGTTTCTTCCCCCAAAAAGAGTAATGGTAGAAGTTATTAAAGTTGCCTTTCGAGTCAATGGCCCTGACTGAATTACCTGAACATCGCTGCTTCTAGGCTGGAGGGACAGGCGTTCTAACAGGTCTGGGAACATAACAGCAACGGTATTTAAGGTTTTCTTCCATTGTGCCAGGTGCAAAAAGGGGTGCGGGTAGAGCAGACAAACTAAGATGATACACTCCAGCTGGAGAGCAGGGAAGGCAGGAGCTGCTGGACACACGTTGGTTCCAATTGCAAGGCCACAGAGGCTGGGATTGCCTGCACAATAGCCCCTCAGCTTTTTGTCATGGGGTGGGGCTTAAGAAATGGGTTACTGTAGGGTGGGAGTGATTTTCCTCAGTGGTGTAGTCACTGGTAAGGTGCCTGACCCTCCTGTCTGAGTATTCAGCCAACCCTAACTAAACTCAATTGTATATACAGACATTAACCTGGGAGGTGGGACTAGTTTAGAGGTTCAGTGCAGGAAGGATGTAAGAGTAATGAATGAATTAAAATACATTGTCCACATGTATGACATTTTAAAAGTCATATGCATGCAATAAATTGCCAGAAAGTTCAGTTCTTGCTGACTTTGATGTGTAAGGAAAACCTTAGAAAAGAAGTGTTAGCTAGAAATGTACTTTTTGAATCTGAAAGCAATAGACATTCAAGTACATAAAAAGGTATCTAGAAGTGTAAATAAAGACAACATTGGGTTTATATAAATATATGTTAGTATGAGCGTGTAAGATATATTCAGTGAAGGAGAGGCCTGTAATCCCAGCACCCTGGAAGCTGAGACAGGAGATTTTGAGAACAGCCTGGGCTACATAGCAAAACCCTGTCTTACCATTTATATAAACAAAAAATGTTTAGCTCTTTTTTTTTTTTTTTTAAAGGCATTACCTCATACATTTAGAACACTCCAAACAAGTAATCCCCTGGTTGGTCTGCCTCCTAGAAACCTGGTATGTGTGCATGAGAAGCCAAGGAACCTTCCATGTTCACATTCACAACTACTATGACTAATTTAGCAAAAAAGCTTAGAGACATCCAAATGCCTGTTGAAAGAATAGATAGAATTACTCTGATAATCTTCAGTGGTAAACAAGAATCAACTATAACCAGACATGATCAAATATTAGTAACAATGTAGTGTGCAAAGACTGCTTCTGAGGCTGGAGAGGTAGCTCAGCAGTTAATAGTTCATACCACTTCTACCTCCAGCCCCAGGACGACAACCACTGGCATCCTCCAGCACTGGTACATACACAAACAGAATTAAAAATAGTAAAAGCCAGGTGGCGGTGGTGCCCACCTCAAATTCCAGCACTTGAGAGGCAGAGGCAGGCACATCTCTTGAGTTTGAGGCCAGCCTGGTCTACAGAGCAAGTTCCAGGACAGCCAGGGCTACACAGAGAAACTCTGCCTTGAAAAACCATTTTAAAAACTATTAAAAGTAAATCTCTCTATAAAATGCAGCTATAGGGGTTAAAAACACTGGCTAGTCCTCAAGAGGACCCAGATTGGAATGCCAGCACACACGGCAGTTCACAATTTTACCGAGTTTGAGGATCTGATGCCCCCTTCTGCTGTCTGAGGGAACCAGGTTTGCAAGTGGTTCACAGACCAAACACTGAAAACATGTTTTAATTAAAAACTTCAGCTGACTGGACATCATGAATCTTAAGTTTCAAATGAATGATTCACTTGTTTATCCATGTGTGTGTTTCTTCCACCAACGACGTGAAATGCAAGCATAGTGTTAATAGAGAATGCCTTACTTAGACAAGGAGCAGGCTAAGGCAAGAGTCAGAGGTAGATAATGAGTGATGAGTAATAATGTTTTGTGATTGGGCTGTGCTGAGGGGCTTCCAAACACAAAACCAGAGATGATACATGGTTATGATTAATGCAGCATCAGGCACTGCAGTCTACAGGAAGGAGGAAGCAAAAGCTTGCTTGAGTCCTTAACAATAACATCGGAAGAGAGAGAACGGGAGAATTGTTACCGAGTTGGTTCAGACAGGAAAACGAACGTGCAAAACTCACGGAAACTGAAAAACTGCCTTCCTGCTCCTTACACTTCACAGTTGTCCTGACCTTACTTCTAGTCACCTCCAGAAGGGCAGGTGGCAAGAACTGGAGATGGGGGCAGAGGGAGCACTCAGTTGGGTTCATGAAAGCAGTCCCTGGAGTGAAAAGTGCCCATCCATCTTCAAGATGGAGCAGAAAGGTCTTTAAGGGCCTCTGGTGGTGCAGAGTGAGTTTTCACTCCTGTGGTCCTTGAGGAATCACAGCGCACTAGGAGATCCCTTGATTGAATTGAGCCCATCGTAAGGTTCTTCCCTTCTGAACCTTTTGAGGAAGCAGTCATTCCAAATCACAGTTACCTCCTATCACACTGTGTTGGGATTGACTTCTTAACACTTAAGACACCTGTACTTAACAGAAGTGGGTTTTTTGTTGTATTTTTTAAGTCTGACTTGAGAGAGTTAAGAGTACATTGTCTTGAACATTTCAGATCACATCAAAGTGTGGTAGCATTTTGTTGGTTTTATTTTTCCCCAGATCTGGAAGAGGTGTATGGACAGTTACTTTTGGAAACATTAGTCCTTAAGAGTCTTGGCTAGAAGGTTGAAGGGTCCATAAAATTGGAAATGAACTTGATGAGAGGAAGCTGTATCGTGGTAGACATGTCTCCCCACCACCAGTCTGCCCACTGGGACCACCGTACAGTAGTATAGGACACAATCCTGTGCAACCGTGGCGCTCAGGCTGCTGGGAAACTGACGGAGGCTGGACGGCCGCGCCGCTGGTGGAATGCTTGCTAAGTGTAGACCTTCCAGGTGTGAGTCGACAAAGCATGTGTGCCGGCTGAACAGCCTGGAATCGAAACAATTGGCACTTGTCTTTGAGGGGCCTGGTTTGAGCTGGCTGCTTGGGTGGGGTCCCAGCAGGGTCTGAGAGTCAACAGGAGCTAGTGGAGGTGGCGTCCAAAAGAATCAGCAAGCAATCGGTGAACCGGTTAGTGAAAGTGACTAAGAAGATTGGCTTCAACATCTGCCAGGGCCCTAGGTGTGTGTGCGGTGCTGGCCTCTGAAAGATGAGGACTTGAGTTCAGATCCCCAGCACTCAAGTAAAAACACAGTCCTAGAATTGGGGAGACAGAGACAGGAGGGTCCCTAGGGCCCACTGACCTTCTAGTTAAGTGAGACACCTTGTCTCCCATCCAAGTACTAACCAGGCCCAACCTAGCTTAGCTCCAGGGCTCAGATTAGATAGGCACATCCAGGTGGTGTGGACGAAAAGGAGAGCCCTTGTCTCTGTCAGAGGCAGACTCTGTACAACCTGCAGCAGAGGTGCAGTAAGGAATGCAAACGAAGCATCTAACTTCCCTTTGCATTAATTTGACCAAGGCAAACCCAGATTTGAATTCTCCACTTCTCTCCTGTCTTCATCCGTCTGTAGTCTAGTATCTAGACCGGCCTGTCTGGATATTGCGTGTGTCTGATCTCTCGGTCTCTGTTGCCTTTGCGTTGTACCTCTATGTCTGTGCGTGCATGTGTGTGTGCTCATGTGCGTGCGCATAAGAGTTCGGGCCCCTAGCAAAGGGCTTTGCTCTGTTTACTGAACAGCAAGCACACACACACAAAAAAAAAAAGAAAGGAAGGAAGGAAGGAAGAAAGAAAAAGAAAGAAAGAGAGAAAGAAAGAAAGAAAGAAAGAAAGAAAGAAAGAAAGAAAGAAAGAAAGAAAGAGAAAGAAAGAAAGGAATGGGGGATTTTTAAAAATAGAAATCTCTTAACAGTTTTACAAGGGAAGAAATTACTGATGCCAACTGATTTAACAACACTCAAACAGATCTATCAACCTATAACCTACATGTTGCTTCCAACATCTGTGGTGGACATTTGCTGTATAAGTTGCTTCCAACTTATTGGCTGCTTCAGCAAATGATTACAACATACTCATTATTCTGGGTCAAGGGTCTGGAAGAGCACACAATTTAATATTAAATCCCTGCATTGAGATTTTGTAAAAGTTGGAATGCAAGCTTAAGGTTGAGGTTAAACTTAAAACAGGCTGAGCACACATTAGGACCGCAGGTTAAATACATAGCTTCGCAGATCTCCAGGTATATTAACCTGGTGGCAAGGTCTGTGAAAAGCTCAGTCTCCAGGGTAACAGGTGAGGGAGGAGCAGGGCTGCTCAGGACCTGGAGATGAAGCTGCCCGCGGCCTCGCAGCTGCTGAGCCACACAGGAGAGAGAGCTGTAGGCCAAAGTGAGCTGGGGACTGGACTGTGCCAGCGGGATTGTGTGGAGTCCATGATTTGGGCCCCACTTTTGTTAGTCTCTTGGCTGAGCAGGCGGAGAGCTTAAACTACAAGATTGGGTGTGATTGGGATGGAGGAAGGCAGAGGACACAAACAGAAGAACAAAGGTCACTGGATACCCGGTCTGCCCGGCAATGGCTGCCTCGGCTGGGGAAACCGGGCAGTATGTCTCAGTTAGTGAGCCCACTCCACTGGGAAAACGCATCCCCATTCCCACTCTGTTTCCCTGTTTTCTTTCAAAGGACTTTAAAGCAGAACACTAACCACAAAGAAGCTTACTTTCTTAGGAAAGAAAGTATTTCCTGCCTGATGATCACAAACAGTAGCTTTGTTTTTTCCAAAAGGTTAATTCTTATTCACTCTTTTAAAAATGTTTGTGTGTGTGCTACAGTAGGCATGTAGAAGTCAGAGGACAACTTTTGGGTGCTGGTTCTATCATGGACTCCAGGATTGAACTCAAGTTGTCAGGCTTGTGGCAAGCCATTCTACCCAGGAAGGATCTCACTTGCTTTTTATGCTCTTAGGCAGGAGACTGGGGAGGTCATTGGAGGTGAGGGGGCAGGATGGGGGGCGGGGTGAGCGAAAGGACACGGGGGGGGGGGGCAGGAAAGGGGAATCTTAACGAGGAGCGGGGAGGGCTTCGAGGGGGAGACGGGCATTGTGCAGAGATGAAGGGCAATAAATACAGAAACTGCTCTAAACGTCATCATGGTATCTAACGTGCTGGTTGGATTTGGAATTACTAATAACTAAAAAAGTGACGTGAAGAAGAGAAGGAATGGCCACTAGAGAGGCGTGGGGGATAGTGGTGGGTAGATGTGATCAAATGTATTTGATTGTAGAATTGTATGAAATTTTCAGAATACATAAAAAATACTTAAAAACAAAGAAAACACTTAGCCAAGTGAGGTGGCACAAACCTGTGATTCTATCACTCAGAAGGCAGAGGCCGGAAAATTGCCACAAATTCAAGGCTGACCTTGGCCTCATAGTGGGACTCTGTCTACAAATACAGTGAGAGGGCTGGCAGGATGGCTCAGCGGTGAGCGTGTTTTCTGAAGAGCCCGACAACCTGAATTCTGTCCCAGGCCCCACATGGTGGGGGGGAGAACCATCACCGGCCCGCTGTCCTCGGACCTCCACGTGGGCGGCAGTGCTGGGGTCGTAAGCGTGTGCTGCCACACCCCATTTCTGCAGTTGTGGGGAGCGAGCCCGTCAGGCGTGTGCTGGACAAGCACTCTGCAGCTTGAGCTGCATCTCCATGAACTCTCTCTGAAGAGCTTATGGCTCGATGGTAAATGTGTGTCGTGGCCACGAGAGACGACCGTGCCTCAGCCTCTCCTCCTGCTGGCTGATGCCTGGAGCTTGCACAGGTGACAGTGTCTTGCTTCTGAGCTCTGCTTCAGCTGCTGAGAGGATCCTGGGGGCAGCTTGGGAACAGGCATCCTCCTACATTGCATTGTAGGCGCTGAGACGCGTTAGATCTGGGGGCTGGGACACCAGGCAGGTGCTGCCTTGGCTGTTGTTCTCGAGGCCTCTGTTTCTAGGCATCTACCTTAAATAAAAAGACTGACGAAGCCCCAGAATGCAGTGTCATTCGCCTCAGTGACTGTTAGCCTAGAAGAAAACTGTGTCCAGAGGACTGCACCTGGATCTTTTTAGTAAAAACAGAATGAGAAACAGCCAAGACTGCCCACCCCTTCACATTTGACAGCTGCACCAAGAGAAGGCATGGCACCTGCCACCCACATCCCATGAGTCAAACTCCTAAACTCCGCCGTGACGACAGGCTTTAAAAACCCCGTTTGCAGGCTGCAGCCTCTGATGGCTCCGTCAGGATCATAGTGGCCCAGGGAGTGGAATGGAAAAGGCACATCTGGACAAACCACAGATGTGTGTGTGTGGAGTCAGAAGGTGGTCAGCACGAAGAGACAGGTAGGGTTAGACCTGGGGAGACACAGAGGGTGCTGGGTGTTCCAAAAGGAGTGACTGACACCACATTGCTCTGGGGAGGAGAGGGCTCGGTGCCCGGGGTGCCCAGAGAGGAAGACGGCAAAGTGCATCATTAGAACGTCCTGCAGTGGTCCCTTCTCACCCAGCCAGTCCTAGCTGCTGAGTACCAAGACGGCAATGATGCACAGAGAAACCATCAAAGTAGTCCCAGAGGAGGATGAGCTCTGCCCCCCAGGGGTTCTCCATAGCTCCTGTATATGAGTCAGTCTTGACAGTTGATTGACAAGTGGGAAGTGGCTTGGTGGAAAGGCTCTTGTGTGACAGATGGCATCATTGCCACTTCTGCCCCATCCTCTCTGTCAACAGAAAGCTCCAGGAAGTCACCACTAAAAAGAGGGGGTCCCTGTTTCATGAACCCCGGTCAGTGTGCGCAGAAGAAATGTCAGAAAAAGCAACTGTCACTTCCAGACGTCAGGGTTTGTGACGGGCTCACGTGCTCTGTCAGTAAACTGCTCTGCCTCCCAGAAGAAATTACCAAGTGCAACGACCTGTCTGACTTCAGGACCATGTATTTATTCGTTTATCTACTTGTTCATGAACTGCCCGGTCCATTAATTCATCTCTTTGGTGTGTTATTAATTCATGTAACATCTGGGGAAGTGTTCTATCACACTATCCAGCTCTCTTTCAACACTAATGAACAGCAGCCTCCAGACTGGAGAGGTGACAGCTATGGCATTTAAGATGTTTTAATAACACAGATTCTTTTTTTATGACAATGAGACATGTCTGCCCCTGGCAGCACCGATTTACTTCAGAGAAGATGATGGGCATCGAAGAAACTCCTTACTGAGTTTACTTTCTTTGTGGCAAAAATTAGCCACTGGACAAGAAAATGCCCTTACATCGACTGCTGACAATGTGCTGTCCAAATGGACAAGCAGGACACAAAAGAAAGGACTGTCAAAGCTTGCTAAGACAAGGTAGGACAGTCCTTCAGAATATCCTGCTTCACAGATGAGTCTGTCAGACATGCTAGGCCTGTAGGCTGAAGATGATACCCCAGCATTGCAGAGGAACCTTGAGTGGCTGTCCAGGCAGCCAGCTGTCTCTGTCATTTCTCACATTTTTTGGAAGTCACTTGCCTGCACTTCCTGTTTACTTAGGTAATATTACTTCTTTCTCAGGTCTCTGAGGGAATTGAAGATTAGATAGTTATAGTTTTCCTTGTTAACAAATTCAGAAAGTCACTAAAGATGTGTAAAGTGTATAAGTTTGAAAGACATCAAAAGATAGTATATGGTTGGTAATACAAGTTAGGATAGAAAGTGAATTAGCTACATTTTGGACTCACCAAAATAGGATAAATAAGTATGTTCTCTGAATTTGTCAAATGTTAATGAACTGGACATTGTTAATGTAATTCTTGACTGTATATATTGTATATAGTTATTGTATTTAGTTTTTCTTATATTAGTTAAAATCTTCTTTTATTATTTTAGACAAAAAAGGGGAAATGAGGTGATATTTTGTTGTACTCTAATTAAACTTGCCTGAAGATCAGAGGACAGCCAGCCCAAGAATTAGCCACAGAGGTCAGGCAGTGGTGGCACACACCTTTAATCCTAGCACTTGGGGGAGGCAGAGATCCCTCTGGATCTCTGTGTTCAAAGCCACACTAGACCACATGGAATTAATCCAGTTTAAAAGAGAAACAGCCAGGCAGTGGTGGTACACATGTTTAATTCCAGCACATGGAGTCACACGCCTTTAATCCCAGCACTAGGAAGGTTGTGATCCCAAGCACCAGACAGGAAGTGATATGGCTGGGCAGAGAAAGGAATATAAGGTGGGAGGAGACAGGAATTAGGCCCTTTTGGCTGAGGACTGAGAGACATTCAGTCCGAGGATTCATGGAGACAGGATCTTCTCTTTTCGGCTGAGGAGTTGGCGAGGTAAGAAGTGGCTGTGGCTTGTTTCCTCTCATCTTTCAGCATTGACCCCGTTATCTGGCTCCAGGTTTTTATTAAAACCAGTTTAGGATTTGTGCAACAGACAACCTGGGAGCTGCTAAGAGTATGAGGCTGAGTGCCTCGGTGGTCCCATTCTGGCACGGAAGTCCTGGATTTCCGGAGCACTGCTGGTCTTCAGTTTATGTTAGAAGGGCAAACAAGATTCATTCTGCTGGCGGCGCACAGCAACAGCATCTGGGGTAGACACACTTGGGCCAAAGCAGGACGTCACACACTCAGGAGAGGCCTGACCTCTCAGTTAATCCTTCTGCAAATGCCCTTGCGGACCCGCCTGAGAGAGACCCAGCTCTTCGTTGATTCCAGATCCAATCCAGTGGACAAACTCAGATTAATCATCACATCAATGCAATACAAATATTATTGGACACATACTCAATATTAAAATGTTAGAATTTTGCTACAGTAAAACTGTAAAATGCAGCCCTTACCTCCTGGTCCTGAGCTTATGTCAGGAGTTCAGAGACCACACAGCTAGTGCCTGAGGTGCCCGACGCTGATTCTGGGCACTCCTACAACAGCCTGTAACCTGCTGGAAGGATGTGCTGTCTACCCTGAGTACTTTCTTTCCATTCTTTGATTGTTCATTTCTGACAGAGCTTTCCATGGACTAAGTGGGGAGGGAACTGATCACCGAGTAGATCCAAATGTGGACCAGGGAACCCGAGCATCTGGCGACCAAGCCCTGGGAAGTACTTGATATAATTAAATAAGATATAATTAAATGAGCAGTGGCAGGACACACGAGAGGCTGGCTAAGCAGCCTTCCTGCTCTGCACACCGTCCCATACCCACACTGCAGCAGACAGTCATCTGCACACAAGCCACAGTGGTCCCTCTCCCCAAGGGTGGAGCCACTGCCCTTGGGAAATCCTGTCGGAACCCCGCCCCCCACATTCTCAGTGCCTACTCCTCTGGAAGTTTCTGCAGCCTGTGACAGGCTCAAGCTGCTTCCTCTTTTCCCTGAATCCAGAAGGGTCAAGAAGGACAACAGAAGTTTCCAGACCCCCTTGGATAGATGGAGTTCCCTAAGATCCGAGCAGCAGCTACAGAAAAACTAGGCTGACCCCTCACAGGGGCCTGAGGTGTCCCCTGAATCTGGCCCGACCTCTCCTAGTGTCTCAGAACGGTTCACTGAGTAAAGAAAGGTCAGGGAGGCCTGAGAGAGACCCTCAGGGAACACACACACAGAATGAGACCTCGGAGTTTTTCTAGTGAGGCTGGCTGACATTTGGACATTGCTATCGTACTTGCTGCCCACTACAGCCTGTCACTCTGTGGCTAGACCCCTGCCTTTACTGTTCAGACGGCACCTCTCACTGCAGGCCCTTACCGAACTTCTCAAGGTGCCTCAGGCTGCCATGAACTTCCCTTTCACACTCCAGGTAATCCGTGGAATCTGCTACCTTCTGCATTTCCACGTGTGCGAGAGAGAGAGAGAGAGAGAGAGAGAGAGAGAGAGAGAGAGAGAGAGAGAGAGAGAGAGAGAGAGAGAGAGAGAGAACGAGTGCAGGGGCCCACTAAGGCCAGTGAGGGCACTGGATCTCCTGGTGATAGATCCAGGTGATTAATGAGTGAGCTGCCTAACATGGAGTCTGGGACTTGAACTTCAGTCTTTGCAAGCAGCGTTATTTATTTTTGGCACTATTTACCATGTGAGAGAAAACACGAGGTACAATGAAGCCCACTGTAAGAGTTTTTATTAGAAGAGGTTAAAGAGGGGATATGCAATAGGCCTACTAGAAATGAATGGTGTGTGTGTGGGGGGGTGGGGGGAATGGGTGGAATCTGCTTTTATAGGTCCTCCTCCCAGCATATGGGCTTACGTAGCTCCATCACACATGCACATAGATTACATGATCACACTGCACACGGATTATGTGGTCACGTAGCACACAGATTATGTAGGACGCCAGGCCCTGAGATGACTAAGCATTCTGCCTGACTGATGGACAGCGATGTGTGGTCATGTAGCTGGGGCTGGGGGTGGCTAGGAATTATAACATTCCACACTTATTGCTACTGTAAAAATTAGGGGTTAGAGGTGGCAGGTGAACGGGAATGGGGTCACCGGGTCTCCTGGGACTGCTTCCAGCTGATTCGGTGGGCACTGGTTAATTTTGAGGGGTAGGGAAGGGGGCTTTTTGAGGTAATCGGACGTCCTAGGTAGCTGATTGTCTTCCTCAGCTTTGGGCTCTGTGGAATTGCCCATCCCCACTTGGATCTGGCTATTTGGATTTGACAAGGTGCTGGTGAGGCAGAAGAGGAAGTTTAGAAAAAAATTTTACCTTGGGGGTCCCCAAGGGGTCCCAGGATGAGGGAGGGGGGTCCTGGGGCCAGGAAAGTTTGAATGATACTTATCTGAAGTGGATCTGACCTGTCCAGGTGGATCCAAGCTGGCTCTGGAGCTTGGAAGAATTTTTAACTTTATGAAGGAGACAAATTTTAAGCGTATTAAGAAGCATAGGGTACTTAAAATCTTGAGCTGGTAGCCATGATATTATAATGTTTAGTACTCTGCTATCAGAATTTTATTGGTTAGTGTAAGAGAGAGAGAGAGAGAGAGAGAGAGAGAGAGAGAGAGAGAGAGAGAGAGAGAGAGAGAGAGAGAGAGAGAAATCTGGAACATGCCCTTTTTTATTATTATCAATTAGGCTTTTTACCTTCACCTGAGAAAAACCTTAAGGCACCTATTTCCTTTATTATTTTAGCATCCAGGAGACACAGGTGATCGATTTCTGAGGGCATTTAACAGTCTGTTTTTGCAGAGTCCAGACCCTTTGGAGTCTGGGGGTGTGAACGCCTCTGGGCTGTTACTGTTTCTTACCGCCTGGGTATATTTGATGGTCCTTGTGCCTCTGTTTCTATGGCTGATGGTGGTCCTGTAACAATTAGCTGAGTAATTAATTAGAAATTTGAATATGTTATTAGAGACACAAAGGGAAGCTGATGAAGCAGAATATGGTTGGTAGAAACAGAAAACATGGAGAGGGAATCAGGAAGAAGAAAAAACATGGGGTTCCCAATCCAGTGGACTGAGTATGGTTGTGGGATGAAACCTCATTCTTCTAGAATTGGTGACAAGGCAGTTGATCCCTTTGTCCTCTGGAACTGAAGAGAGCAGGGCCCTGTTTGCATCATTGCATATGAGGAGGACTTTCCCTGGGGTGAGGGTAAGATAAAAGGCTTCAGGAGAGACAGATAAATCCAGTGGGGAAAGCCCTTGAGCTTAGCAGCTGTGTGTGGGGGGGGGGGGGCGTTACAAGAATTACCTTGAAGGGTCCCTGCTATTTAGGGGAAAGGGGTGAGGGGTGCAGGCCTGGAGGGGAAAGAAGAACCTGGTCCCCAATGTGGATTGAGGGTGGGCAAGAATTGTCACATGGCTGAGGTAAGGAATGGTCAGCCAGTTCCACAGAGAGGGCGGAGGTGACAGAGTAGAGAGGTGAGCAAGTGCTCAGGGAGAGGTGGAGGTTGTAAGAGGAGGCCCTGGGATTAGAACCAGTCTCCCATACGTGAGCTCAAACGGAGCGATGGAAAGGGGTTGATTGGGAAGGGTCTGGAGCCTGAAAAGAGCTAGAGGCAATAATTTCACCCAGTCAAGGTGAAGTTCCTGTGACATCTTAATAAGAATAGATTTTAAAGACTGGTTGGTGAGTTTCGCCTTCCCCGAAGACTGAGGATGGTAAGGGATATGAAAATGCCAAGGGATGTTAAGAGCTTTAGGTAGGGTCTGGGAAATCTGAGAGGTGAAATCCGGACCATTATCAGACTGAAGAGAGACAGGGATCCCAAAATGGGGGATGATCTCCCGGAGAAGGAGATCTGTCTGAGCCCACTTATTAGAAACCAGAAATGCTTCTACCCAACTGGAAAATTAGTCCACCATCACAAGGAGATATTTCATCTGACAGTGGGCATATGGATAAAATCAAGCTGCCAGTCAGTCTCTGAAAGGGAACCTCTAGCCTGGTGGGTGGGAAAAGGTTGGCTCAGATATTTGGAATTGGGATCTGACTTCTGCAAAGGGCAGTAATAGTTCTTAAGAACTGTAGGTCCTCAGAGTTGGGCTGCAGGTGGGCTTTTATGAATTGAGACAGAGCCTGCCCATTAGGGTGAAAAAGCTGGTGTAGATAGGACAGGATTCGCCTGGTGTCAGGAGCTGCCTGTGAGGGTGTGGGCTGCACTGTATGGATCTCTGCAGTAGGTGGGGTGAGACTTGGCCCTGGAGGGCCGCTGTCCTGGCTGCCTGGTCAGCCCGGTTGTTTCCCTTAGAGATGGTGGAGCTGTTGGTCTGATGAGACCAGCAGTGGACAATTCCTATTGCCTTGGGGATATGGGAGGCTTTCAGCATGGCCATTATTTGGCCTGAGTTAGATATGGGTCCTCCCTTTGCTGTGAGGAGCTCACGATCCCTCCAAATAGCAGCGTGGGACAGGAGAATATGAAAAGCATATTTGGAGTCTGTGTAAACATTTAGAGATTGTCCCTGTGCCAATTGGAAGGCATGGGTGAGAGCTATCAGCTCAGTCTGTTGGTTAGTGGTGTGGGGGTAATGCCTGTGCTTCTACCACCCCAGTATCTGATACTATGGCGTAGCCGGCTTTACGGGTCCCCTCATGTAGAAAGGCGCTGCTATCTGTGTACCAGGTATGAGTGGCCTGAGGCAGTGTGCTCTCCTGTGTGTGCGGAGGGTGAGGTAACAGCTCCTCTAGGGTTTCAGTGCAGGAATGAGATGGAGAGTAGTCAACGTTAGGTTGAGGAAGGAGACTTGAAATATTAAAGGGTGGGCAAGTCTGGAAAGCAAGTGTGGCATCTTCCACTAGCGCCACTTGGAGAGAGAGAACTCAGAAAGGAGATAAAGTTTGTAAGCCTTGATAAGTTAAGAGATGGGACAGGTTGTAGTGGGAGAAGATAGTGGTGGGTGACCCAACCTTCACCCAAAGGTTAGTTTCTTTGATTCCTGAATAAGGAGCTCAGCAGGGTGCCCATCCCTGAGAGGTGAAGTCTAGTTTTTTGTTTTGTGTTTTTTTAATTTTTTATTTTATTTATTTATTTATTTATTTATTTATTTATTTATTTATTTATTTATTTATTTAGGTTTTTCAAGATAGGGTTTCTCTGTGTAGCTTTGGTGCCTGTCCTGGATCTCACACTGTAGCCCAGGCTGGCCTCGAACTCACAGAGATCCGCCTGCCTCTGCCTCCCGAGTGCTGGGATTAAAGGCGTGCGCCACCACCGCCCGGCATGTCTAGTTTTTTTGGACAGGTATGCTACAGGTGCAAAGGAGGGTCCCAGATGGTGCCCTAGGGTCCCAAGGGCAAGTCCCTCCTTCTCTGCTACATAGAGGGAGAAGGGATGGGTTAGGTCTGGGAGGTGAAGTGCTGGGGCCTGAAGGAGAGCCTGTTGGAGCTTCTGGGAAGATTTAGTAATGGGGTGAAGGAGGGGTTCATGCGGGGAACCCAGAGTGGTGGGGCAAATGGGAAGTGGGCAGGTGGTAGATGAATGAAACTTGGTACAGGATCCCGGGCACAGGGCACCGGGATGGCCTGCTTTGTCACGGCACCAATGCCATTTATTTTCAGCACTATTTACCATGCAAGAGAAAACATGAGGCACAAGGAAACCCACTGTAAGAGTTTTATTAGGGGAGGTTAAGGAGGGACTTGCAATAGGCTTACTAGAAATGAACGGTGCAGAGGAGAGGGCAGGGGAGAGGGCAGGGGAGCGGGTGGAATCTGCCTTTATAGGTCCCCTGAGCATGAGCACGTGGCCTTACATAACTACGCCGTGGCACGCACATAGATTACGTGATCATGCTATGTGCAGATTACATGATCACGTAGCACACGGATTACGTAGGATGCCAGCCCTGGGATGATTAAGCATTCTGCCTGACTGATGGACAGCAATGTGTGGTCATGTAGCTGGGGTGGGGGTGGCTGGGAATTATAACAGCAAGTGTTCTTAAACACTGAGCCATCTCCCCAGTACCTCCTTCCTTTCCTTTCTTTTTCTTTCTTTCTCTTTTTTGTTTGTTTGCGTGGAGGTCAGAGGACAACTTGCGGAAATCCGTTTTCCCCTTCCACAATGTGGGTTCTAGAGTTGAAGTGCAGTCACTCGGATGAGTGCCCCTTGCTGCCCCTATCTGTGGCATTTATGTGCTTTAAATGTATAGATAACATAATATTGGTCAATTTGAGTTCAGAAACAGTATGAGGACTTTGTTTTAGGGGTCTTAGGGATTGTACTTTTGGAGTCAGGAGTTCGGATACCTCAGTGTTCTCAGGAGGGTCGGACTAGTGGGATTCAGGTAGTCCAAGAGCTCTTAAATCATGCAGGGCAATAGGCGACATTCGCAGGAAACGGTCTACTGAAATGGAGAGGGTGGTTGAGGGTGGGAGGGGAGAGAACGGATAGACTAGTTTAAAAGGCCGGTGAAAGACGGTGTGCTGACCTGCTGACCCGCTGACCTGCTGACCTGCTGACCTGCTGACCTGCTGACTGCTGACCTGCCTGCTGAGCCTCGGTCTCCCATGTACTTCTCTGTGATTCTGGGTTCCACAGTCGAAGGTTCGAGGAGACAGAGGCTATGGGCGTGAGCTCCGCCTCCTAAGAGCCCCCGCCCCCCCACTCCACCTTGAACAGCTCTCTGGGTGTGTTTCCCAGTGAGCTCTACGCTCTCATGGTCTACCTAGCTGCCTGTCCTCCCTGTCCTCAGGATGATGTAAATGTGAACTGGCAGCTGGTGGGGCAGTTGGCTGCTGGCTTCTGACACATGAGGGATGAGAGGGGATGTGACTTGCGGGTGGTGAAGCCGGACTCTCTCCTGACTTTGAATTAGGGTGTTCCCTCTCTCACAATCACATCCTCTCGTTGTCAGAGAACCCTTGAAGGCATCCTGTTCCACTGCTGGGAGCCCTCCAGTGGCACATGGGAACAACCAGCGAATCCCTAAAGGACACTCTCTCAGAACTCGGGCAGCTCCTTCTCTGCCAGCAGCCTTCTCCCTGGAACTCTCACAGACCCAAACTCTGAGCCGCACAGGCTCCCTGACCACAGGATCCTCCCTGACTCTCCAGCACCTCCCAGGGGCCCCATCCATCATTTCTGGAAGCATGGACCGATCTCCTCTCTCTCTTTCCCATCAGTTGTTAAGGGGGTGGGGGTGGAGAGGGTCCAGGTGTCTCCCTTTGTTCACAGTGCTCTCTACTAAATAGCGCTTCTCAGCAGGATTTTAAATGGAACATCAAATGCTAAGAGTTCACACTTGTCATTTCTCCCCCTGGATAAGATCTAAAATACTGGAAGCCTCTATCACACGTTAGACAGGTGTTCTGGGCCCACCCCAGTAATTAATAAAACCATTTTGGCATCTTCGAAAATCCAGAAAGCTACAAGTTTGTCAGAGAAAACCATTTGTCCCATCCTTCTCTCTGTCCGCCGTGACAACTGTTATGTAACGGTTTCCTTGGAGATTGAAACATCCCATCCTGCAGGAAGCTCCTTAAGCAGGAAGTAAACAACTCCAAATAGCTCCAAGAAGTCCCAGAAACTGAGCAGACTCACTAGGTCCCTCCTTGCCAGACTAAACAATAAGAACTTGAGAGTCCCTCTCAGAGCGCAAGTTGGGAGACCAGACCAGCTGCCTGGGAGAAACAGAAACCAGCCGAACTGCCTGGAAGAGGTTTGGACCAACTGAGGTACCGGAAAGGACCTTCTCCAAACAGCTGATCGGTCTGCAGGCTGTGCGGTGTGCTCCAGGTTCCCAGCTTTGGGAGCTGTCACCCATGCTGGGGTGGGCTTTGGTGATGCAGCTGTCATTGGGTCATTTCTTCTCCTGTAAGTACCCCTCACCACACTCCTGTAAGTAACCATAAAACTCATTGGTTCACCAAGTTGGACTTGGGTGGTGGCCATATTTTGGTCTGTCATGGGCTCCTCATCTGGGGTGAGTAGACCAGTGTGTTGTGTCTCCCCGGGAGATGTTTTGTCAAATGCAGAACCTTTCTTAAAGCTCCCATATTGGAAAGCATCCCTAAGTTAGTATGATGCATTATTATTATTGTTATTATTATTATTATTGTATTATCTTACTATATTACTTGGGGCTAAGGGTTGAACTCAAAGCATGCTAAACCCAGGTTGAACTGCACCCAAATTCCTGAATTGCAGTATATGCTTCTCTGTAGGGAGAGTGCCTGCAGGGCTGCAACTGGTGTGATTCCAGGGGTGTTAGCACCTGGCTTTAACCTGCCTTTGTGACTGCTACCTTTGGTCTCCAGTACCTTCCATTTGAAATGAGTAAATCTTATCTGAGACTTTCCTAAAGGTTCAAAGCCCATGTAAACCTTGCTTGGGGGAGGATGTTAAGAGACTGAGATGTCTCTTAGCTGAGAACTTGCATTAGCATTGTCTCTTTGGGCAGTTTAGATGAGAGATGTTGGTATATGAAATTGACTTGCTAAAGGTGTGAACTGGATAACAATAAAAAGGCCCTTTGTGAATCGACAGTGAGTCAGTCTGCCAGAGGCTGACCCCCTGCAGCTGGAAAAGGCTAAAAATCATCCTCAAAGTGCCTCTGTCTTCTTTCCATGAGTCCAGTGACTCCCACACCCGAGATACAACACTTCTCTTAGTTTTTAGAAATTATGGTTACTAACTTTGTGAGGGGACGGGGCATTGCTGCGTGTGTGGGGGTCAGAGGACACTTCAGGAGTCCTTCTCTTTCCACTAAGTGCCCCCCTCAACCAGTTCTGGGGTGTGGCCACAAGTGCCTTAGCCAGCTGAACCATCTTGCTGGCCTGATACATTTATTTTTATGCTTCATAAAATCCACTGACTGTTTTTTTTAACCAACATGAAATTCACATTAATTTGCATAATATAAAATTAGCCATTTTAAGGTGAAGGCACTTAATGTGTTTGAAATTTATGCAAATGCCACCCCCATGAAGCTCCAAAGCACATTTCATTGTGGGGAAGGGAACCCTGTAACCAGCTCCTGTTACCCCTCCACCAGCCTGGGCAACCACCAACCTTCATTCTCGATAGATGCATCTATCGGTAAATGGCATAGTTTAGTTTTTCCTTTTTAAAAATATAGTGTTAAGGTGTCTGGAGAGATGCCTCAGTTGTTAAGACCACTCACTGCTCTCCCAGAAGACCTGGGTTCAGTTCCCCAGAACCCATGTAGGGGCTCACGACCACCTATAAACTTGTTTCAGGGATCCAGTGCCCTCTTCTAACCTCTGAGGACACCAGGCACGAGTGTGGTGCTCACATATACATGCAGACAAGACTCTTAAAACACATAAAATGTTAAGAAAGAAGTGTTTAAGAAATACGTATCACATTAACAAATGTCATAAGAATTACCATCGTGGCCATTTGAAGCGTATAGGTCGGTGGTGTTTTCACACAGTTGTGACGCAGGATTCAAGGGCATCTTCACTTTATACAACTAAACAGCACGTATCTCTCTCTATAGCCCTGACAACGCTTCATCCTCTTTTATGGACGAATAATGTTCTGTTGTGTGGACATACCACAGTTCCTCTACTCGACACTGCATTTGGGTTCCTTCTACTTTTTTACTGTTGTAAATAGTGTTAGAGATTTGTGGGTTTTTTTTTTCTTTTTAAGATTTATTTATTATGTATACAATGTTCTACCTGCAGACCAGAAGAGGGCACCAGATCTCATTACAGATGGTTGTGAGCCACCGTGTGGTTGCTGGGAATTGAACTCAGGACCTCTGGAAGAGCAGTCAGTGCTCTTAACCTCTGAGCCATCTCTCCAGCCCCCGTGTTAGAAATTTGTATCTAAGTTTTTTATGTAGATATATGTTTTCATTTCTCTATCTAAAAGTAGAATTAACCATGTCACATGTTAATAGTTTCTTGATAAGGATAATTTTGTCTGTTGTTTTGGTTTTTGATAAAGAGTCTCCCCATGTAGTCCAGGCTGTCTTTCAACTCAAGATCCTCAGCCTCAGCCTGCTGTTGGGATCACAGGCCACCTTGCCAGGCTATGTTTAGCCTGGTGAGGTCTCTGGTGGCCCCCTTTGTCATCATAAATTTAGCAGACCATAGTCCATTCAGCAAACTAAGAGGTCAGTTCCACAGCTCAGGAACAAGGGTCAGACAGTCTTTTTCTTACAGTTCTTGGGAAGGAGTGAAACCCACCCTGGTGAGGGACTCAGAGATGTGTGAACATTGGGTCATCCCAGTGACTGGCATAATCGTGGGAAGGCAGTTGCTAGCATTCAAGGGTCAGAGGTCAGGGATGCTGAATTGTCTTTGAAGTGCATTTTCAAGGATAGCCCTGAGTCATGAAGAAATGCTCACTTAATGCAATTACAGGGTGTCCTGGGATGGCTGGCCATTTCTCCAGAAGAATGGGGATGACATCAGGACCAGAGCTGATCAGTGTGTGGAAGACTTCCTGCCACCAGCCCAGGTACCGAGAACCTTGCCCTTTAGTCCTCGTTACACTGGTGCTTAGTCATCTCCGTTGCCATAACAAGATATCATCGATGGTGTGGCTTAAAGAACAAACGGTTCTCAAGGAGCTGAGCTGCTGGATCCAGAGCATGGTGAGTTTTCCTGGCTTATAGATGGCTGACCTCCCTGTGTCCTCACATAGGGTTGGGAGAATTTCAGATTTTTTTTCCTTATAAGGCCATTAGTCCTACCATGGGCCCCACCCTCATGACTTCATTTAGCCCTAATGACAAACGTTCCATCTCTAAGTGCCATGGCATCAGATGCCAGGCCTTTAAAGTATGCATGGGGCACAAACATCAGCGCATGCAAACATGGCAGCTGAGTTCCTGGTACGGAGCTAGAGAGCAGGCCTGGAGGGGGAGGGGTCTGCTCACCCACGTCGTGCCACCGCACACTGACCAAGCTGGAAGTGGATCCGAACGCCACCACCCAGTGCTCATCATCTCCTTTACGCCACCTCAGGGAAGGGTTACAAAGGTCGGGTTTATGGCAGGCACAGAAAATGGTTTCCTATCCCCAGAGAAACTGGGAACCGAGAGCCAAAAGTAGTCTCCAAGCTAACCCAAGTACAGACCAAAGAAAGCTGAGGTCCAGGGCAGAGCTGGGAAGAAAAGCCCTAGTCCTGAGCCTTGCTCAGGGACGCTTGCCCCACCCCGGGCCAGGCTGGCTCTGGCCATGACGAGTCTCCACCCTGCTCCATTTCAGTGATTCATGCTCAGCAGTCTGTGTCGCTGCCCACAACCAGCTCACACCCCCGTTCTTCCCACTCTGAGACACCAGAATGACAAGCCAGATGATTTTTTAAGACTGTTTTTTAACCTCATTTTAATATTAGGAGCGAATCTGCATAGCTGTTAAAATGGTAAATTCGGACCCAGCCGAGCGCCCACAACATCCTTGATTGCTCTGGGACCTCTTCAGGCTCCATAAGCCAGAAATGTTCCGGGAGGGGTGAGGAGAGTCCCTGCTTGGTGTCCACTGCCCCTCAATATTGAGTCAGATGGCCTTGATGAGAATCCAAAAAAAACTAATCCTTGACAACTTCTCTTTCTTTCCTGAACCCCAGATTTCTTACTTATAAATTAGGAATGATGTCATTTACCTCAAAACTGAGCTGTGGTAAAGACTAAACAGTGAAATAAGATGAAGTGAGGCTTGTGGACAGGCGGCCTGGCCGATGCTGATGTGTGGGTTCATTGCCACCGTTAAACCCCAGAAGGAGCAAGGGCCCCGACCTTGGTGGTGAACGTGCTTTAACATTTAAAAATGATGTTGGATTTGACAAAACCTTGGCGGGCACTGAGGCTAATGGGCACGGCCGAGACTCCACCCGCTGCCCAGGGAGGCTGGCACAAGGGTAGAGATCGCCTTGCGAGTGCCCTGCTTGCCCACAGAGCGTCTCCCTTGCCTTCCACTCCCCTTACTCCCTTTAGGAAACCAATGCCTTGGTATGGCAGGAAAACTGAGGAAGCAGAAACACGGGTCTGAGTCTTTCACCCTGGAGCTACCGGTTGGAGCCGGAGTCTGGCTCCACCTCTTGGGCAGCGTGCAGCTGAGGGAATTTCCTGCAGTCATCCTTACCTTCCTGTCCTCGCCTGTAAAATGCAGAGGGTCGTGACTTCTCTCTCACTGAGTTACTAAGAGCATATAGAATCTGCCTGCTGCAATACGGCAAACATCCCCCGGACCGCTCACCGTGTCTCAGAGTTGTGCGTCTGAGAATGTTTATGAGGGATTACCATAATTACGTTAATTGATGTGGGAAGACCACCGGTCACTGTGGACTGAGCCGTTTCCTGGGCGTGGGATCCTGGGCTGAGTGAACGGGGGAAAGTGAGCTGAGCAATCGAGTGCCTGCTGACTTGTCCTCTGCCTCTGACTGGATGCCATGTGATCATCCACTCCAAGTCCCTGCCGTGATGTACTGCACTCCTTTCTCCCCTACATTGCTTTTGTCAAGGTGTTTTATCATGTTTTATTCCTGGTGTGTTGGCAGATGGTCTTTCTAGCATGGATGGATACAGGACCCTTGCACTATTACCCTGGGTTCCTACCCATGAAGCAGGAGTGGGAGCTGAGAGATCCCTAGGCCTGGTCTTACACATGGAAAAACGTCAGTTTTAGTAAATTCTGTTAGTTGCAGTCATCACTGAGACTAGAACTCAAGGAGACAAGGCACAGACTGCATATTAAGTAGAATAGAAACTTGTTTTTCTCTTGCTTGTGTGTGAGGACTCCGGAACATGGCTGGTTCAACTGAACAGTCCCAGTGTAAGGACGGTCTTCACAGCTCTGCTGTATCCACAGGGTCTGTGGTCAGGAGCTCCTGAAAGCTGAGCATTGTGTGTCTATATCTTTTGTTTCTCATATTTACACCACCCAGAATACAGATTCTAGCATGCCCACACTTGTGGCAGGATATTTGATCACACTGTGAAACACCAAGACTGTGTTAATGAAATCAACCTTGGATCAGGGGGTAGAGCCAGCAACTATTGACAGGAATTAGCCATAGAGAGTTCGGAGGAGCCAGGAATTCAGATAGACAGTCTTTTTTGGTTAAGGAGGAGTGGAGAGAGGCTCTCTTGCTGGGTCTCTGGCCAAAAAGGAAGGTCAGCTGGTTGCTTCTTGGCTCTCTGATCTAGCGGGTTTTCACCCTAACATCTGACTCCCGAGTCTTATTGGTAAATAGAACAATGTAGCTGTAAGTTTTCTCTGGTCCCACCAGGCCCTAGGGTCCTTCAGTCACTTATAAAATAATCATTCAGGGGCTTAATATTAATTATCAACTGTATGGCTACGGCAAGCCTCTTGCTAGCTAGCTCTTATAGTTTAACTCAACCCATAACTATTCATCTATGTATTGCCACATGTTCCGTGGCTTTACCTGCGTCCCGTTACATGTTGCTCCTAGGATGGCAGTCTGGCATCTTTCCCGACTCTGCCCTTCTCTCTCTATCTCTTTTGGAATACCTGCCTGGCTGCAAGCTTTCTTGCCATAGGCCAAAGCAGCTTTATTTATTAGCCAATGGGAGCAACACATAGTCACAGCATTCAGAAAGACATCCCACAGCACTTCTCCTTTTCTGCCTAATCAAAAAGGAAGGTTTTAACTTTAACATAGTAAAATTATATAATAATAGAACAGTTATCAAGCAAGAATTACAGTTATAATATCTAGTCTATTTGTATTGGCAAATTTAGAAAATATTTATCATCTATCCTATTTTTGTGAGTAGTCTAAAGTTTTATATCTAATTCATCTTTTATCATGACTAAGGGATGTAGATGGATTTCTAAATGGTTTTATTAAATAAAAATCATGGAGTCAAATATAGGGGTGAAAGCCTTAGAGAGATCAGGGAGATAGGAAAAGCCACCAGCCAACCTTACCTCACCAGCTCTGCAGCTTCCAAATGCGAGTTACTTCCTGTCTACCGACACCTATATGCCTTGCTGTTCTGCCATCTGATTTGCTCTCTGTTCAGTTCAGCTCCATCACTTCCTCTTTCTACACAGAAAGCTCTGTCAATTCCTGTCTGTCTGTACAGATCTCCAGACCTCCATGGTTAACTAGTTTTGGAATTTAAGGCATGTGTCACCACACCTGGCTCTGTTTCCAGTGTGGCTTTGAACACACAGAGATTCTGCGTGCCAAGTGATAGGATTAAAAGTGTGTGCTAACACTGCATGACTTCTGTGTTGTGGCTAGCTTTTTCCACTGATCTCCAGGCAAGCTTTATTTATTAAAGCACAAATAAAGTTTCACCACAAAGGAAAACTATAATTATAACTATCTAGTTTTCAAATCAATCAAAGGCCCCAGAAGGATATAATAATACCTAAGTAAACAGGAAGTACATTATAAGCAACTTTCAAAATTCTGGAAATGACGGAGACAGCTGGCTGCCTGGACAGTCACTCAGAGTTTCTCTGTAATGTTGGGGCATCCATCTTCAGCCTATAGGCTTAGAGTTTCTCAGTTGCTTCTCCCTGTGTCCTGCAAAATGTCTGGCAATCTCCTCTGTGAAGCAGGAACCTGAAGGACCATCTTGCCTTGTTTTGGCAAAATTTAGTAGATATTTTTCCATGGGTCCTGCATGTCCAGTCAATACATTGTGTCAAGCAGTCCAGGCAAAAAATGGTTTCTTGCCCATAAAAAAAGCAAAATCCATATGGAGTTTCATCAGTGCCCATCATCTTCCTTGAAGTAAATTGGTGCAGCCAGGAACAGGCGTGTTTCACTGTCCAGAAAGTCTAAGTTTTTTAAAACATTTTAATCTGCAGGGCTGAGAGGGACTGGAGGAATGCAGGACTGTGGGGCCAGGCGGGACCTGAGAAAACTTACAGCCACATTGGGCACCAGATAATGGGATAAATCCACTGAGTCTATTTAATGATCAAAGGGTATTTGGGGGTAAACTCACAACCACAGGAGATTTATATATTGTAGGGTCCAGGAAAGCTGAACTATATCCCACGCTGAACAGCTTGATCCAAGATCTCAGCATCCAGAACCATGAGATAGCCAAAAGGGGCCAGCACATGTGCATCCCAGGTCTGAAGGGTCCCTGATGGCCATGTCCACAGAGGCTGGGACCTCAAGGTCATTGACAGGTGTAACAGCTACAGCTCACTAAGGCATGGCTCAAACAGCGCCCACTACAGAACAACTTAGTTAAAAACCACATTTGGCATCCAATGCATGTCACAAGATCACACTAGCTGGCTGCTGCTTCTGCTACTGCCTCTTCTCCCACAGTGGCTTGCTCACTCAGGCTTCTGCCACTGCTGCTACCACCATGCACCCCAGGCCCAAATACCTCACAGCCCTGCTGCTGCAGCCATCAGAGCAGATTTGGAAAGATACCTGAGAAGTCATCGAGGAGAGAGCTAAGCAATATTTAAAAAAGAAAAATCTTTCCCACATTAAGGATAGGAAATATCAGCCAGGAGGTGGTGTTGCACACCTTTAATCCCAGCACTCAGGAGGCAGAGACAGGTGGTTCTCTGTGAGTTCGAGGCCAGCCTGGACTACAGAGTGAGTTCCAGGACAGGCTCCAAAGCTACACAGAGAAACCCTGTCTCAAAGAAGAAGAAGAAGAAGAAGAAGAAGAAGAAGAAGAAGAAGAAGAAGAAGAAGAAGAAGGGGCAATATCACAGTGCAGTGAGTGAGGACTCTGTTTATTGCTACAATGAATGGCTTGAAAATGGAAAAAATAAATGAAGGGATAACCAACTTATCTAGGATTAACATAGTGCAGATTATAATTGTTATGTTATTGTGCTTGGGCGACCCCTGCTCACTAGGCTAGGGTATCTCATGCGTGCAGAGAAACATGCTGGGCAGATGCAGTGGTGGACAGTCACTCACAACCCAGGTATTGCATCCATGCGGAAATAAGTTTATTATAATAGAGAGATGAAGAGAAAGATAGGGAAAAGGGAGACAGAGAGAAAGAGAGAGGGAGAGAAGTGGGTAGGAGAGGGGTAGAGAGTGCACACCTTGTGGGAATGGAAAGGGGGAGGGGAAGTTCTTTTTTTTTAAAGGGGATTTTACATCAGGATGCTGGGTGGGTCTCCAAGGAGTGGGTTTCCAAGGGGTGGGTCAGAATACTAATAATAATTACTATCAATTTGGTGATTCATATTTTATCCTTAAAAAAGTGGTTTGAGAACTGTGCCAAATATGAAAATTTGAGTGATAAGATACAAGCCTTGGGCTGGAGAGATGGCTCAGAGGTTAAGAACACTGACTATTCTTTCAGAGGTCTTGAGTTCAATTCCTAGCAACCACATGGTGGCTCACAACCATCTGTAATGAGATCTGGTGCCCTCTTCTGGCCTGCAGACATACATGCAGGCAGAACACTGTATACATAATATAATAAATAAATAAATCTTTAAAAAAAGATACAAGCCTTAGAAAGACTTACTGTTGATAAGATACAAGCCTTAGAAAGACCTACTGATGAAAATAAGAAAAATACTCAGACACAGACAGAGGAATTTAGACAAGAGCCTGCTGCATCACTGCATGATGAACTGAAGAGGATCAGCACAAGGTTATTAGAAAACAAGCCTCAGTTTGTCTAGTTGCTATACATGAATGACTAGCAGACAGTGGGCACCCCTGAGGTTATGTAGAAGTTAAATGGCATCTTATAGAAATGTTAGATTTGAGAAGAGTTAAGGAAGCAGGCATTTCATATGGTATGCATTCATCCTATGTGAAGCAGATGTTAAATTCATGGACAACTCAGAACAGAATTATCCCCCAAGACTGGAAAGATTTAGCTATAGCAATATTGGAAGCTGCTCCTCGGTTACAATTGCGAACATGGTGCACAAAGGAAGCTAGAGCCATAGAACAGTGAAAAAGCATTAGAGGCATCAATCTTTCCCAAGATCAGTTCCTAGGTGAAGGCCAATATTCTGAGTTACAAAGATAGTGTGAACTTGAGGATTACACTTGGTCCTATGTCATTTAGCAGCCTTAAATGCTTGGGACAAGGTTAAAGAATCAGGGAAGAGGTCTGATGTAGGGAGCCGCCATTCAAAGATGGCACTGGCTTCCTGGTAGCCTAGCTGTAAACAACTCCATATTTGGCTATGATGCACGAGTATGGTAATTGGCCTTATGTCCTCAGCCTATCCCGTGGCTCCCCGTGCTCGCATTCTGGCGGGACCCAATCACAGTACGGCACGTTTGCCTGATTCCCTATATAAGCAGCTGCATTTCAGTCCTCGAGGGGGCCCCTCACCTCCCGCTCTCCCTTAATCAAGAGGCGCTCCAATAAAGTGTGATCTGAGAAGAATCCTCAAGTGGTGGTTGTTCTTCCTCGCTGGTCGAGGAGCTCGCCGCAGTCTGAGTCATTTATTAAAGTTATATAAGAGCTAAAAGAAGCCTTCAATGATTTCTTACAATGATTGACATAAGTTATAAATAAAATAGTGCCAGATCCAAGAAGTCAGACAAATATTAATTGAATCTTTGGCTTTTGAAAATGCTAATTCAGAATGCAACAGGGTGATTAAGCCTTTAAAGGCAAGATCAGCACCAATTGATGAATAGATCAGAAATACAGCTGATATTGGATCTCACACTTATGATACTGCTTTGATAGAAAAGTAATTTCTAGAAATTTTAAGCAAAATCAAAATGTCAAATGTTGTAATTGTGGCAAACAAGGTCATTTGAAAAGGGATTATAGGCAAGATGTTCCTAGAAACAATGTTCTTTTTCTGGAGATATTCCAAATTCTGGAGTATGCAGAAGGTGTGGCAAAGGCCGGCCTTGGATTAATGAATGCAAATGCAGTCAACAAGGGATAGACAAGGCGACCCTTTGCCATTAGGAAATGCTCGAAGGAGCTTCTTGCAGGCCCCAGTATCAAATTTGATTCAATCATTCCCTGTCAGCATCAGAGAAACTCATCCACAGAGCGATTAAAAGACTTATTAATACCTGTTGTTAAAAACCACACTGCTTTGGATGTGATCAAGGACAGAACAGCTTCATTAGATATAAGAAAAATTTCAGGAGAGACTCCCCCGCAAACAAAACAAAACAAAACAACTTTCAACTATTTTGGGAAACTGCTATAAATAATCAGAGACAAAATTAAAAATACAAATAAATGGCATTGAAATTGTAGGCTTATTGAACATAGGCACAGATGTAACAGTAATTTCACCAAAATCTTGGCATCCAGATTGGCCTTTTCAGGGAGTAAATATTCAGCTTCTTCGGATTGGAACTTTATCTCAGATAAAACAAAGTACAAGATGGGTTGAGTGTATAGGGCCTGAAGGACAGATAAGAACATTAGAACCATATGTGGCTGACATAGCAATGAATTTATGGGGACGTGATTTGTTGCAGCAACAGAAAGCACAGATTCACATTCCTCCAATCCCAGAAACAAACCATAAAGAATACTTCTGAGAAAAATATTAAAAGGTATTATCAAGAATAGTCACAGACCATTCAGGCTGCATATAAGCAGGGCACGACAGCTGTTGCTCTTTCAGTGGTACCAACAGCTCTGCCTTTAAAATGGTTCACTGACAAACCTGTCTGGGTAGAACAATGGCCTTTGACATCATAAAAATTATAGGCCTTAGAGCAGCTGTTACAGGAGCAGCTAAATGCTCAACCTATTGAAGAATCAGTATGTGGGTGATATCCTACTGGCTGATTCTGACTCAAATAACTTAGAAAAAATGTTTGATAAAGTAAAAAGAATCTTGCCTTGTTGAGGATTACAAATTGCTCCTGAAAAAATAAAAAGAGGAGATTCTATTTATTATTTAGGATATAAAATAGGTTTACAAAAAATTCAACCACAGAAATTACAAATCAGAAGAGATCAATTATAAATTTTTAATGATTTTCAAAAATTGCTGGGAGATATTAACTGGCTACAGTCCACAATTAGATGGACTACTCAAGAGATAAGTAATTTATTTCAAACCTTAAGAGGTGATAAGGACTTAAGGACACTCCAAGAAAATGATCAGCTGAGGCTGAGAGAGAATTGGCTCTGGTAGAAAAGAAATTACAGGATATAAATGTGGATCACTTAGATTCAGAGCTTGGTTGTATCCTGGTCATACCACCTTCTACTCATTCTTCTACAGGAATTCTCATGCAGAGAACATAATATTTTTAAATGATTATTTTAACCACACAAAAAGTAAAAACATAAAGACCTATGTATAAAAAGTTTCTGAATTAATTCTGAAAAAAGAATGAGACTTTGTCAGTTAGCAGGGTAGACCAGCAGAAATTGTACTACCTTTTACTAATGCTGAAATTGTCTCTTTATGGGCAGAAAATGAACATTGGCAAAGAGCTTACAATAATCTTTTGGGAGAGATTAGCAACAAATATCCCAAAAGCAAGAGACTTCACTTTATAAAAAGAACTAATTGAACTCTCCCTCATATAATAAAAGGAACACCAATTTCTGGAGTGCCTATATTCTACACTGATGCAAATAAATCAGGAAAGGCAGGTCATAAGTCAGGAAAAATGAGTAAAGTGGCTCAAAGCTCTTAAGATTCAGTTCACAAATCAGAATTACATGCTATTCTCATGGTTATTAGATTTTCCAGAACCTCTTAATACAGTAACTGGCTCTCAATATGCAAAAAGGGTTGTTTTATATATTGAAGCTTATTTCAGATGATTCAGAATTAACTTTGTTATTTATTCAACTTCAAATTGGTTAACTCAGAGACTGCTCCAGCCAGGACTTCAGATAAGTCCTACACTCACATCACACAGAAACTGGACAGAGCTCTCCCAGGACTTGACCATTATTCTAATTTTCTTAGGGTTCCCTAAAGATGCTGCCACCCCCAGACAACAGGAAGTAATTTTAATAACCTGACACCTGTAGCGGTAACACCAGCATTACCCATACCCGTTTACCATGTCTGAGCGAAGGGCTACGGATTAAAAATAGAGACAAGAGACAGCGGGTCATTCGTACGATTGGATGTCGAATGCCGTTTATTTAAAGAGGGAAGAAACCTTAAATACATACAGGCTTACAGCACAAATGGAGGAACCCCCAGAGGGCAGAAGTTTGCTGTCAATGGTCTACATTCCAGACCCAATGTTCTACATTCTTGCATCTAAGTAGTTAATGCCCAAAATGCAGGATACACAAACAAGGAACTTCCCTTAAGCATTCAGAAGGGTGGATACCAGCAGGGAATCTGAATAGGGAGGACATCTGATCAAGGTCAGCAAGCAAGGCCGCAGCCACTCCCAGTCGGGGGCCAGGGCCCATGGCGCCCACAGGTCCCCCCTTTTTATTAAATGAGCTTCTGACTTAGGTTGCGTGGGACCAGCAGACCACCTTACCCGTCATAGAGACACCTGCCCAGGCCACACAAGTGCTCTGTCTTAGGTTGATGGCAGCCCCCAAGCATTACCCGTCTCTGAATACTCATTATCATACAGACTCAACCATGTGAGCTGTAGAGTGACTGCTGCCAAAGATCTCAAAGTGGCACTGGGCTTGCAATCTGTGCGACACAGAAAAGACCAACAGAAGTCCGAACCCACCCATAGCCAGGAGGCTAAAGGCAATTGAACCATTCCCTTCTTAAACGAGCCTTACTGTAAATTGGAGTCCTTGTAAGGTGGTATCCCATAAGCAAATGGAACTTGAGTTTCAATAATTTTTTACAACTTACAAAGCCAATTATAATGTATAAAAGTGGAATTAAATTTATCATGCCCAATAAGAAGAAAGATTAACTAACTGTGGTAGCTACTTTTGCTGCCAGGGTCTCCATTGTGCTAGCTGTAGTAACCAATTAAGAAATAGCAATCCCAGAAACAATAACCGCAGTGGTCACCACTGCTATAACAGCAACAATGGCAACAGCGATGTCAGAGTCTCTTCTGGAGCGTGTGAGCATCATCTGTGTCTAGCTGCCACGGTCCACTGGCATGGACACGGCTCCAGGAACACGAACCACCAAGGCCCATTTTTCTTGATCCCAGCACTACTTAGGCTGGCAGGTCTGCAAGAGAACAACTGAGAAACATAAAGAAAACAAAAAACAAAAACAGCAAACAAGGAGCAGAACTAATGGCCTCAATAATGGCTACATTCAGGCTCACAAATTTTGAGATATCTTCAAAAAGGCTAGATGAATTTGCACAGAGCCATTCCTGAAAAGTAGGTACTACACCAGCTTGAGGGGGGTTGCAAAATTCGAAAAAGGCTTAGCTGGCATGCTACTGTTAGCAAATGAAGTTCATTGACCTTCAGAGTTATCCTTAATCTCCAAGGTGTGGTACATTCTCAATGTTTTTGAAAAAAGTTACCATACATTACCTTCTGAGGAATGCAACCACATGGCTACAGTTCCTAGGCTTACAATAATGTTTGCCAAGGCTGGCCGTATTGGGCTCTCAATCCCCATTGGCATCAGAAGGGGAGAGTTTTTTACGAAGGCCCAATAGGTCTCTGCCATGTTGGGATTCAGCAGCAGCCACAGGGCGCACACAGCATTCAGGAACCCAAAGAGGAACTTCATTGTCCTGTGGAAAGACACAAACAGATCCCCGGGCCCACACCAACACCGGATTGGGTCCCCTCCAAGTGCCAGTAGAAAGATCTTTCCATCGCACCAGAGGATGATTTGCAACAGCAGCCCTCCAGTGCTTATCTGCAGCAGATACTCCAGCAGAATCCACCGATAAAAAATTTAAAATATATAAAACAAGGGAAAGAATAGAATGTGGAGAGGAGAGATGAGCCCCTAGCTCCCCCCTTTTTATTTTAGCAATAAGTTTTTAAGGTACTATGGCAGCGTTTTATTATAGCCTGCCCTTGAGGATTATAAGGAATACCAGTCTTATTAACAATCAATGTTTAGGAATTGCCACAGGGGCAGGCAAGCCAGGCTGTGTTGTTCCCATGAGAAGCATGGTTTTATTTATAGCTCTAAGATCCTGTAATAGCCTCCATTTTTCTGATTTCTTTTTAATAACAAATATAGGTGAGTTCCAAGGTGAAGTGGAAGGAATGATATGTCCAGCATCTAACTGCTCCTTAACCAATGCATACGCAGCCTCCAATTTTTTCTTAGTAAGGGGCCACTGCTCCACCCATACAGGGTCATCATTCTTCCAAGTGATTTTTATCGGTTGTATTATTGAAGGCTGCTGTGCAGTGACCCCTATGGAAAAGACCCTAATTTTCTAGTATCCCCAGGACCTCTAGTGACACAGTTTTTGTCTGTCGCAGGGAACGGGTCTCCTTGTAACATTTTTTTAAGCTTTTGTCCGGGCAGTAGCCCTGACTCTTTAGCATCTGTTGTACATGCTGTGTAGTAAGCACTGTTTTAATAACGTCTAACATATCCCGTCCCCACAAGTTCACTGGAATGTCAGGTAGCACAAAGGGTTGAAAAGTTCCTGTATGACCTTTCTCATCTTTCCAATTTAAAAGTAGCCTGTTCTGTAATGGCATCTGAGCTGTGCTGACACCTTGTAGGTTAGAGGTAGAATTTTTAAGGGGCCAGTTGGGATCTCAGGATTTTTGTGAAATTATAGATATATCCAGCACCAGAATCCAATAATCTTTCAATCTCAATCCCATATAATTTTATTTTTAATTTAGGCTGTTTATTAATAATTGATTATCAAAACACCTTTTTCCCTGTACTTCCAAAGCCTCCAGTTCTATATATCGGCACCATTTTGAATTTAAAATATGAAAGCAATAATAATTGAGAAATTCTATCACCAGCTTTTGTTTCCATGGTCCTTTTTTACATATGCCAATTATAAAAGCATTAAATACAATTTCTATAGGATTTGAAAAGGTGAACTTTAGGTAATACTCTTTAGTATTTTTATAAAATCTTAAAAAGAGGATTCTTTTTTATAGATTTCAAGTAACACATTAACACAAATAGCCAATTATTAACAATGTGGACCAAACAATTTACCTGTATTTTATTTACTGGAAAATTAATTTTGTAACCTCTTTATCAGGAAGAGATTATCATTTATGGGTTTATCTTAGCAACGTTATTTAATAAGCTAACAACCCAATTCATATCAGGTGTTATATTTTTATAGAATTAAACCAAGAATTTCTAGAAAGCAACTTAAATTGCAGAGCCAAATTTTTTGTAATGATCAACAGACAAGAGCACACCTAATATATAGTTCAAAATTATGAATCCTATTCTTTAGTTTATCTACCATGAAAATCCAAACATTCATCCAAACATTTATCAAGACAATCAAAAGAACAGAACATCCTTTATTCAAACAGCATTGACTTAGCATTCAATGTCCTGACCGGAACCATTTTTCACCAGAAGTTAGGCCCATTTAAACTTTTAGTGCTAGTCCCTTTTTGGCCTCAGTTCACTGGCTCTGCCCAGTGCTCAGGCTCTATTGCCAGTGCCTGCCTGGGCCGCACTCCATCATGGCTCTGCCTCCCACCGGCGCGTACCTGTCCACCTGCTGCTTCGGGCCATCTTGCATGTGCTGCACACGCCTTTGTCCGCCACGCGCCCCGCACACACAAACTCACGTTTAAACTTCCTACTCCCATGAAGGGACTACCTAATAACGAGTTATTCCCACCATAAGGGAAAAACAGAAAAACATTTCCCACGAAGGGATCCTAAATATTGAATTATTTCCACTCTGAGGGAAAAATACAAAACATTTGAACCAAAATTAAGCAAACAGACAGTCAAACTTTAAGCTCTGGGCTCGCTTGCTGTTCAGCCAGCAGCAATGAGGCCTACCTGCTGATTCTTTGTAATTCAGATGCTGCCGCTCTGCACTGGCGGGAAGGAAGAGCTCAAGAGTTTCAGCTATCCTGAAAACTCTACAACTGGAAAAAATCTTACATCCTCCATTACCACTGAAAAGAGGCTTCTCTCTTTCCTTTATCTTTCCTCTACAGGGCCCCAATCTTTAGGCCTAGTTTCAAAAATTTTTCCCCTTTTTACCGGGAAAATCCTTTTTTCTTGATTAAAATTTTTCTCCCATTTTTAACGGGAAATTTCCTTTCCTTCCCTCTTCTCTTTTGGGAAGATTTCCTTTTTTTTTTATTTAAAATCTTTAGCTGTCTTGCCCTTTCTTAATTTTGGTGCCTTCCTGCTTCAACAGTCCATTTAACTGACTGTGAGCTAATTGCACCCATTTCAATCCACTCTCACCTGTAAAATGCCAGCCGGCCTTCCAAGAGTGTCCGTCAGCTGGTCCTTCTTTCTCAGACCTCGGTAGGAACCTCCATCTGTAGCGGTAACGCCAGCATTACCGATACCCGTTTACCATGTCTGAGCGAAGGGCTACGGATTAAAAATAGAGACAAGAGACAGCGGGTCATTCGTACGATTGGATGTCGAATGCCGTTTATTTAAAGAGGGAAGAAACCTTAAATACATACAGGCTTACAGCACAAATGGAGGAACCCCCGGAGAGCAGAAGTTTGCTGTCAATGGTCTACATTCCAGACCCAATGTTCTACATTCTTGCATCTAAGTAGTTAACGCCCAAAATGCAGGATACACACAAACAAGGAACTTCCCTTAAGCATTCAGAAGGGTGGATACCGGCAGGGAATCTGAATAGGGAGGACATCTGATCGAGGTCAGCAAGCAAGGCCGCAGCCACTCCCAGTCGGGGGCCAGGGCCCATGGCGCCCACAGACACCAACATTCCTAAGAGGTGAGGTGGGTGGTTTTTGGTCATTTCAGTGGGTTATGGATGTTTATCATTGTTTAGGGGGGGTTGGTTGCAAGATGTTACTGGTCATGGTCAGGGAGGAACTAAACAAAGGAGGCTTCTTTCTGTTGTGGGATAATCTTTTTGTAACCTCTAACGATGTGCCTCTGTGCCTAAGGCACCTTCTGATTGGTTTAATAAAGAGCTCAATGTCCAATAGCTAGGCAAAAGAGAATAGACAGAATTTCTGGGGAGAGAGAGAACCTCCAGGAAGAAGAAAGGCAGACACCAGCAAGACACGGAGGAAGTTGGATTACAGAATGAAGGAGGGGCAAAAAGCCACGTGGTAGAACTTAGATTAATTGAAACAGGGTAACTGAAGTTATAAGAGCCAGTTGGATAGTCCTAGCATCCAGCCAGCAGGTAAGAGTCCTGCAGGCAGCCAGCAGGTAAGAGTCCTGCAGGCAGCCAGCAGGTAAGAGTCCTGCAGGCAGCCAGCAGGTAAGAGTCCTGCAGGCAGGCCACTCAACCACCACCGCCATCCATTGGATCCTGTAACCTGCAAGACCCACTCCATCACCCAACCCTCTGAACCCATCCTTCTCCTCCTCCTCCTTCTCCTCCTCCTCCTCCTCCTCCTCCTCCTCCTCCTCCTCCTCCTGCCAACCATCCTGCAAAATCAGCAGGCACAAGCAGCGCCTGCACCGTTTGGAAGAAGAGCATCCTCCCCATGAACAGCCCTCTCCAGCAACATCAGCAGATCCTATAGGCACAAGCTCCACCCACACCAGTTGGAAGAACAGGCCCCATAGGCACAAGTAAAGCCCACATCAGCCAGAAGAACTGGATGATATGCTGGATCTAGACACCCAACCCCCCACAAATCTCAGCTGAGACAACCCTACTAAAACAGACAACCAGCCAATCACCAGAACCCTTGCCCATTCAGGCCAAAAGACAATAAAGGAAGCAGACAATAAAGGAACAAAAGACCCATCCAACAAAGACATCACAAGAATCAACACCTATAATTTTTATAATTATCCCAAACCCAGATGGGTAAACGGTAGTCTAAGAATACACTCAACAATATAAAGCACCATAAGAACCTAGTGATTCTGCAACAGCAAGACCTGAACATCCCAATGCATATGAAGCAGAAGAAAATGACCTTAAAAATAACCTTATGAAGATGATAGAAGCCCTTAAAGAGGAAATGAAAAATTCTCTTAAAGAATCAAGGAAAAGACAAACACAAAATTGGAAGAAATCAATACATCCCTTAAAGATAGCCAAGAAAAAAATAATCAAACAGGTGAAAGAAATAGTTCAAGACTTGAAAATTGAAATAGAGGCAACAAAGGAACCACAAACTGAGGATGTTCTGGAAATGAAAAATCTGGATAAACAAACAGGCACTACAAATGCAAGTGTAACCAATAGAATACAAGAGATGGAAGAGAGAATCTCAGGCGCTGAAGACTTGATAGAGGAAAGAGATTCATCAGTCAAATAAAATGTTAAATCCAACAAATTCTTTTTTTTTTTTTTTTTTTTTTTTTTGGTTTTTCGAGACAGGGTTTCTCTGTGTAGCTTGTAGCTTTGTGCCTTTCCTGGAACTCACTTGGTAGCCCAGGCTGGCCTCGAACTCACAGAGATCCGCCTGCCTCTGCCTCCCAAGTGCTGGGATTAAAGGCATGCGCCACCACCGCCCAGCTAACAAATTCTTAACACAAAACATCCAGGAATTCTGGGACACCATGAAAAGACCAAACCTAAGAATAATAGGGATAGAAGGAGAATTCCAGCTCAAAAGCACAGAAAATATATTCAACAAAATCATGGAAGAAAACTTTCCCAACCTAAAGAAGGACATGCCTATAAAGGTATAAGAAGCTTACAGAACACTAAATAGACTGGGAAAAAAAGCCCCTCACCACATAATAATCAAAACACTAAGCATACAGAATAAAGAAAGAATATTAAGGGCTTCATAGGAAAAGACCAAATAATATAAAGGCAGACCTATTAAAATTACACCCGACTTCTCAATGGAGGCTCTGAAAGCCAGAAGGTCCTGGGCAGATGTTTTGTAGACACTAAGAGATCACAGATGCCAGCCCATACTACTATACCCAGGAAAACTTTCAATCACCATAGACAGAGAAAGCAAGATACTCCATGAAAAAACCATATTTAAACAATACCTATCCACAAATCCAGCCTTATGAAAAGTACTAGAAGGAAAACTCCAACCCAAGAAAGTTAACTGCAACCACAAAAACACAGGCAATAGATAATCTCACACCAGCAAATCCCAAAGAAGGGAAACACACATACACTACCACCACCACCAAAATAAAAAATAACAGGAATTAACAATCACTGGTCATTAATATCTCTTGATATCAATGGACTCAATTTGCCTATAAAATGACACAGGCTAACAGAATGGATAGGAAAACAGGATCCATCCTTCTGCTGCATATAAGAAACACACCTCAACTTCAAAGACAGACATTACTTCAGAATAAAGGGTTAGGAGAGTTTTTTCCAACCAAATGGACCTAGAAACAAGCTGTTGTAGCTATCCTAATATGTAGATGTAACCAACCGTCTTATTAAATAAGAAACACAGAAACAATGTAAAAGAGAAAGCCGAGAAGTCAGAGCTCAGAGCTAAAATCTCACCCTTCCTCCTGCTGTCCCAGCTTCGCGAAAAGAGACCTACTTCCTGTCCGTTCGTATTTTTAAAGTATGTTGTTCTGCCTTCTCATTGGTTGTAAACCCAAACACATGACTGCCTCGTCACTGTCTGAATGTACAGCCCCCTAGGTCTTAAAGGCATATGTCTCCAATGCTGGCTGTATCCCTGAACACACAGAGATCTTATGGGATTAAAGGCGTGTGCCACCACCGCCACACTCTTGCTATGGCTCTAATAGCTCTGACCCTGAACACACAGATATCTATGGGATTAAAGGCGTGTGCCACCACCGCCACACTCTTGCTATGGCTCTAATAGCTCTGACCCCCAGACAACTTTATTTATTAACATACAATCAAATTAATATTTCAATACAAATCAAAATAATATTTCAATACAATTAGATTACCACCACATTTCCCCTTTTCTATTTTAATAAAAAGAAAAAAAGCAAAAGGTTATGACTAACAAAAGAAAAACTATATACAAAAGTACAATAACTATATACAATATATACAAGTAATAAATACCTAAACAGGTATTTGACGAATCAGAGAAAATAATTCCATTATCTATCCTATTTTGATAATTCCAAGATGTATCTAATGTACTTTCTATCCTAATTAATTTTCAACTATAACTAACTAATCTTCAACCATAACTAACTAATCTTCAACTCCCTCAGAGACCCAAGAAGGGAATAATATTAGCTAACAAAAATAAAAACAGGAAGTGCATGCAAGCAACTTCCAAAAAAATTTTGTGAGTTGACAGAAACAGCCAGCTGCCTGGGCAGTCACCTGAGGTTTCTCCGCAGTGTTGGGGCATCATCTTCAGCCTATAGGCTTAGTGTATCTGACAGACTCATTTGTGAAGTAGGATGTACACAAGGTCAACAGTTCAACCTCACATTGGGTGAGAGCAGTCCATGTACCAGAAACACCTGAATTCCACTAGTGTCCTGTCATGATTCAGGATTTTAAATTCTGGAAATTGTTGACAGTTTTTTAATTCAGCTGTCCATTCTTCTTGGCTGTGTATATATGGCTTCATCTCAGCATCCCCTTCTTCTCCACATCCCTCTATTAAATGCCAGTCTACTTTTGAGAGGCATGAGCTTTCAGCTGCTGTTCCATTGTACAACAGAATCCATCGGCCCTCTGCCTGTTAAGCTGCCTTCGAAGAAAAGGGCACCGTACCTTTTCCGGATGCGAAGGCCACTTCAGGGATGGGGCCATATTGTCCTGGCCTCAGAAGATGCCTTTTGATAAAGCCATAACCACACTTGTTTTGGCAAGAATCAGTAGTCCCTTGTTTCGTGATCTGTCTGTCCATTTTGTCCTGTTGATTCGAGGATACTTTGTTGTCCAGTGGCTAACTTTTGCCAGAATGAAAGTTGACTCCATATGCAGTTTCTTCAATGCCCATATTTTCTCTAAAGTAGATTGGTACTGCCAGGAGCCGACATGTCTCAAAAAAGAAAAATTTTCTAAGTTGTTAAAACATTTTAAATGCCATATTCTGTAGATCTCTGAAGGGTTTGAAGATGACCTGTCTAAAACATCTCTGCTCAATTTTTAAAACATATCTAATATGACTACAAGTTCTATGATAATGTCTAACTACTAGCTTTCATTTCTTTATATCCTAATAGTTGATAATAATAACATTCAAGGATCAGAAATTTGCATTACATTGTTAAATGGATGGAATAAATACAATTAGAAATATACATATAGCATTTTCTAACAATATCAGTTTCAAATTTGTGTACAATATAAAACAATTCAATCCAATGTAAAGTATTTAAAACTAGTAATTGTCTTTCTCTTTTCTTTCTTTCTCTTTTTTTTTTTTTTTTTAAACAAGAACTTTAAATCTAATCTCCTTTGCTTAGCCTTTTTCCTAACCCTTGACAATAACTTGTAACCAACCCCCCTAAATACTGAAAATTATCCCAGACCCAGAACCCATTAAAAAGACCAAAAAACCACCTGCCCCACACCACCTCTTTGGGAATGTGGGCGTCGTATTCTTAAAATTGCTTCCTGCTGGGTATGGGCGAAGTTTTCTTTATCCTGAAAGAAAAATTTTAGGTTAATTGTCAAATTCTAAGAGAGGTAACTATATCCTTCACTATCCAGTCTGTGTATAATGCCAAAGTTCAGGGTTTATCTCAAGTCCTTATTCAAGTAGTCTTTGAGACTGGATCATCTCAGCTAGTCATCTCAAAATTGCTCTGAGCACCTTGTAGTTCAAAGCTGATCTGTGGATGATGTTTGTCAGCTTAATGATATTATTATTGTCCACGTGGAATTGTTGTTGTTGTGGGGCCCCATCTTCTTTCTGGAGACTTCAGTTGATGTTAGGCCTGGCCATGATTTCCTGCAGAAAACTGATAAGAGACTCGAACACAAAAACATATATATGCAGCTAGCCTTTTTTCTAGAATTAGTTAGTACTCTATGTGACCATTCATATCTTAACAAAGTTTAAAATATATATATATATTAATCTTGTAAATTTTGATATAAAATTTATACTTTGAGAAAAGTTTAAAGAATCAGAATAGAATCAAAGAGTTGAGATTAGTAATAGAATAGTCCCTTAATTAATTTTGCTTTTGTCCTGTACCATAGCAGAAGATGGCTCTTATTCTGGCATGATACAGGGAGTTTGCATTTTCCTTTTAACAACATGCTTGATTTTAAAGAAGGAGAGAGCCATTCTCCAACTCCAAAGTCAGCTTTAAATTTTAATTGAACTGGGACTGTTAGAAGACCAATAGTGTTAAATCTTTAGAGAAAAGCAGAAACAAACATTTAGGAAGACATAAAATTTTTTTAGATAATATATACCCATACACCGTTTCACTCTGTTTCTTGGGATAGATGATTTGTCCCTTTTCTTCAGTTGTCTCATTTGTCCAGTGTTCTTCAGATTCCTTAACCTTCATTCTCCTAAAAGACAAAAACAAAAACCTTTCCCCAAGACTAATTTTGGGGATGTTTCCTTTTGACAAGTTATTATCTGATTAAATGAAAAGGCATGTGTTATTGATACAAGTTAGTTTAAATTGGATGTTCATGCTGGTTGATGAACTATCACCTCCTCTAATTAAGAGGTCTCTCTTGTTCAAATCGAACCTTTATCAATTTTGATGGTACCCACAGCTTATCTTCTCCTGTAGAAACAAAAGCAAAACCACGTCCCCAATGTAATACATACCCTGGTTTCCATTCTGAGGTCAGCACATCCTTAAAGTATATAGGCTGATTTAATTCTGTAGTTTTTTCTATTATCCAATGTCTCTCTGCAGCTGTTGTTCCTTTCTCATTGGCATTCAGAAAATTCAAAGTTAGAAGAGCATTATGCAGTCTATTTCTGGGGGTTTTTGTTACCCATTTCTGTTTATTTAGCATATCCTTTAGAGTTCTGTTTGATCTTTCTATAACTGCTTGACCTGTAGGATTATGTGGTATGCCTGTAATATGCTTTATATTGTAATAAGCAAAAAACTGTTTCATTTTAACAGAGACATATGATGGAGCATTGTCAGTTTTGATTTGTGCAGGTATACCCATGATGGCCATAACTTCTAGCAAATGAGTGATTACAGAATCAGCTTTTTCAGAACTCAAAGCAGTTGCCCATTGAAATCCTGAATAAGTATCGATAGTGTGGTGTACATATTTCAATTTTCCAAATTCTGCAAAGTGAAACACGTCCATCTGCCAGATTTCATTTCTCTGAGTACCCTTTGGGTTACATCCTGCTGGTAATGGCGTCTGATTGTAGAAGGAACAAGTAGGACATTTCTTTATTATTTCTTTGGCTTGTTGCCAGGTTATGGAAAAATCCTTTTTTAAACCTTTACTATTGACGTGATGTTTTTTATGAAATTCTGAGGCCTCCAGCACATTTCCTATCAATAATTTATCAATCTCATCATTGCCTTGTGCTAGAGGGCCTGGCAGACCAGTATGGGATCGAATGTGAGTTATATATAAAGGATGATTCCTTTTCCTGATTGTATCTTGTAATTGAATAAATAGTGAAGTTAATTCTGAAGCATCAGGGATAAATTCTGCAGTCTCAATATGTAACACCACTCTTTCAGCATACTGAGAGTCAGTTACTATGTTGAGAGGTTCTGAAAAATCCATTAATACCAACAGAATAGCATACAATTCTGATTTTTGAACTGAATTATACGGACTTTGAACCACTTTACTTAAATTTTCTGATTTGTAACCTGCCTTTCCTTCTTTGTTGGCATCTGTATAAAATGTACGAACTCCAGATATGGGTTTTTGCCGTACAATTCGAGGCAAGATCCATTCAGCTCTCTTTATAAGATCAATTCTATTGCTTTTGGGATATTTGCTGTTAATTTCTCCCAAAAAATTACTGCAAGCTCTTTGCCAAGGTTCACTTTCTGTCCATAATTTTTCAATGTCCTCCTTAGTTAATGGTACGACAATTTCTGCTGGGTCTATGCCTGCTAATTGACGAAGTCTCAATTTTCCTTTGTAAATCAAGTCAGAGATTTTTTCCACATAAGTTTTTAATTTTTTATTTGGTTTATTTGGTAAAAATATCCATTCCAATATAATATCTTCCCTCTGCATTAATATTCCAGTAGGAGAACGCCTAGAAGGTAAGATAACCAAAATGCAATCCAGCTTTGGATCAATACGATTCACGTGTCCTTCATGCACTTTCTTTTCTACCAAGGCTAATTCTTTCTCAGCTTCAGGTGATAATTCTCTTGGACTATTTAAGTCCTTGTCACCTTCTAAGGTTTTGAACAAATTAGTCAGTCCTTGTCACCTTCTAAGGTTTTGAACAAATTAGTCAGTTCATCATTTTTTACCCCAACAATAGTTCGTAGATGAGAAATATCTCCAAATAATCTTTGAAAGTCATTAAGAGTCTGTAGTCTATCTCTCCGAATTTGCACCTTTTGGGGTCTAATTTTTTGTAGCTCTATTTTATATCCTAAATAATTAATAGAATCTCCTCTTTGTATCTTTTCAGGAGCAATTTGTAATCCCCAGCGAGGCAAAATTTTCTTTACTTCTTCAAACATTATTTCTAAAGTATCTGCATTTGAGTCAGCTAGTAAAATATCGTCCATATAATGATAAATTATAGATTTAGGAAATTTTTTACGTATCACTTCCAATGGCTGTTGTACAAAATATTGGCACAGAGTTGGGCTATTCAACATTCCCTGTGGGAGGACCCTCCATTGAAATCTTTTAACCGGTTGAGAATTATTATAAGTAGGCACTGTAAAAGCAAATCTTTCTCTGTCTTTTTCTTGTAAGGGTATTGAAAAGAAACAGTCTTTTAAATCAATAACTATGAGAGGCCATCCTTTTGGTAACAGAGTAGGCAAAGGCATCCCAGATTGTAGAGAACCCATTGGCTGAATTACTTTGTTAATTGCCCTAAGGTCTGTTACCATTCTCCATTTACCAGATTTCTTTTTAATAACAAATACAGGAGAATTCCAAGGGCTGGTTGATTCTTCAATATGCTGAGCATTTAACTGTTCTTCTACCAGCTCTTCTAAAGCCTGGAGTTTCTCTGTTGTTAAAGGCCATTGCTGGACCCATACAGGCTTGTCTGTTAACCATTTTAAAGGTAGAGCTGTTGGTGTCTTTGGAAGATCATCAGTTATTGTGCCCTGTTCTTGTATAATATGGATGGCTGGTGACCACTCATTAGAACAATATCTTCTAATATTTCTCTCAGTAACATGTGCTAGTTTATGATTTGTTTCTGAGATTGGAGGGATGTTAATCTGAGTATTCCATTGTTGCAACAAGTCTCGACCCCACAGGTTCATAGTTATGTTAGCCACATATGGTTTTAATTTTCCTCTCTGTCCTTCTGGACCTATACATTCGAGCCATCTTGCACTCTGTTTCACCTGAGATAATGTCCCAATTCCTAACAGTTGAACATTTACCTCCTGAAGAGGCCAAGTTGGATGCCAAAATTCTGGTGCAATTATGGTAACGTCCGCACCTGTGTCTACCAGACCAGACAACAAAACACCATTTATTTTTATCGTTAATTTTGGTCTTTGTTCATTAATAGAAGTTTGCCAAAAAATTTTCTTTATGTTTTCTCCTGAATTTTCTATTCTCTCTGTTTCATCATTCTGACCAGCATGATTTATTCCAATAGGCATTTGGTTATTTAATCGCTCTCCAGAGCAGGCATTTCCTCTATGGCTGCCGGAAAGGTTTGAACTGGATTTGCACTGGGGGCCTGCCTGAGGCCCCTCTGGGAGTTTCCCGAAGACTGAGGCAAAGGATTACCCTGTCTGTCCTTTGTTGATCTACATTCGTTGGTCCAGTGTTTTCCCTTACCACACCTTCTGCATACTCCAGAAGGAAGGGGCATTCTGTTGCCATTATTCCTTGAAGAAACATTGTTTCTGGAAATGACCTGTCTACAGTCCCTTTTCAAATGTCCTTGCTTTCCACATCCAAAACATCTAACACTCCTCAAACCTTTTGAAATTACTTCTCCTACCCATGTATCATCATGCTCATCAGCTTCAACATTAATTGTTTCTCTAATCCAATCTTCCATAGGTGCAGATCTTGCCCTTAATGGCCTGATTATTCTTTTGCATGCTGCATTCGCATTCTCAAAGGCCAAAGATTCAATTATTGCCTTACCAGCTTCTGAATCCGAGACCGTTCTCTTTACTGCTGAAGCCAGTCTTTGTAAAAAATCTGTAAAAGACTCTTTTGGGCCTTGCTTCACCTTTGTAAATGACTCAGATTTTTTTCCTGGTTCCTCAACTTTGTCCCATGCATTCAAGGCTGCCGTTCGACATAAAATTAGGGTTTGGACATCATATAAACATTGTGCTTGTGCTGAAGCATATTGGCCTTCGCCCATAAGCTGATCCTGGCAAACTTGTACTCCTTTATCCCTCCATTGTTTTTCTATGTTTTTAGCCTCCTCCTTAAACCAAGTCAGAAATTGAAGTCTCTGGCTGGGTTCCAGAACACCTTGTGCGAGGTCCCGCCAGTCCTGTGGTACTATCCTATTATATGTTGACCAAGTGTTTAACATTTGCTTTACATATGGGGAATGCATGCCATAAGATACTATTGCCTCCTTAAACCTTTTTAAATCCAACATTTCAATTGGAGCCCAAGTATTTTGTGTAGCCATTTGATCAGGCATCTGCTGTACTGTTACAGGATAAATTAAGGGTGACTGTGTGAAAACAGGCTTTCTTTCTGCAACCTTATGATCCCGACTTGAAACAACTTCACTGTTAATTTCTTCTGTCTGAATTTTTACAGGTTTAACAAGTTCTTCTAACGCTGTTATCCTGGCACTTAAATTGACTATCTTTTTAAATATTAAAATGTGGATTATTATAGTGATGAGGTGCATAATTCCACCAATACTAATATTATATAGTTGTTCCATTGCCAGACTGCCTAAAATTTCGAACAAAAACCAATTTTCTTCCAATGTACACATAAAACCCATTTGTTTTTTAATGTGGAAAAAAATTCTCTTTTAGATAGTTTCCTTTAAAATATCTGATATATTATGACTTACCAAATCTGCGTAGAACAGTAGAAATCCGAGGGGATTTTCAAAGCAGCCACCTAGTGTCCCAGGTGTAAATCCAGAGAGAGAGAGAGAGAGAGAGAGAGAGAGAGAGAGAGAGAGAGAGAGAGGAAAGAGAGAACGCACAAGAAAGCGTAGCCGGCTAAAGCTTAAATGCAGCCACGTGTTCCCTCTTGTGCCGAGTCAAGGCTTGGGTCTGGCTTCCTTAAGCTCCGACCACGTGCGTTGGCTTTACGGGCAGGTCTGAGTTGTTTGTAGCACCGGCTTTAGGCAAGCTGCTCACAGACCTAGGCCCGGGCTAGAAGTTGCTACCCGGACTAGGACGCCAGCAGCTCGGACTAAGAAGCCGATCGCCGCCGCCGCCGTGTGCCGCCGCTGCCGCCGCCGCCGCCGCCGCGGGCTGCCTGCCGCCCTTGCGGGAAAGCGGACCTGCCGCCAAGCCAAGCAGTTTTTAATGGATTCTTGTCACGTTGGGCGCCAGATGTAGATGTAACCAACCGTCTTATTAAATAAGAAACACAGAAACAATGTAAAAGAGAAAGCCGAGAAGTCAGAGCTCAGAGCTAAAATCTCACCCTTCCTCCTGCTGTCCCAGCTTCGCGAAAAGAGACCTACTTCCTGTCCGTTCGTATTTTTAAAGTATGTTGTTCTGCCTTCTCATTGGTTGTAAACCCAAACACATGACTGCCTCGTCACTGTCTGAATGTACAGCCCCCTAGGTCTTAAAGGCATATGTCTCCAATGCTGGCTGTATCCCTGAACACACAGAGATCTTATGGGATTAAAGGCGTGTGCCACCACCGCCACACTCTTGCTATGGCTCTAATAGCTCTGACCCTGAACACACAGATATCTATGGGATTAAAGGCGTGTGCCACCACCGCCACACTCTTGCTATGGCTCTAATAGCTCTGACCCTGAACACACAGATATCTATGGGATTAAAGGCGTGTGCCACCACCGCCACACTCTTGCTATGGCTCTAATAGCTCTGACCCCCAGACAACTTTATTTATTAACATACAATCAAATTAATATTTCAATACAAATCAAAATAATATTTCAATACAATTAGATTACCACCACACTAATATCTAATAAAATAGACTTAAAACTAAATTTAATCAAAAGAGATGAAGAAGGGCATTTCATATTTATCACAGGAAAAATCCATCAAAATGAAGTCTCAATTCTGAACATTTATGCCCCCAATACAAGGGCACCTGCTGTGGGATGTTCTGTATGGCATATGTGTTGCTCTGATTGGTCAATAAATAAAACACTGATTGGCCAGTGGCTGGGCAGGAAGTATAGGCGGGACTAACAGAGAGGAGAAAAGAAAGAACAGGAAAGCAGGAGTCACTGCCAGCTGCCGCCAGGACAAGCAGCATGTGAAGATGCCAGTAAGCCACAAGCCACATGGCAAGGTATAGATTTATGGAAATGGATTAATTTAAGATATAAGAACAGTTAGTAAGAAGCCTGTCACCACCATACAGTTTGTAAGCAATATAAGTCTCTGTGTTTCTTGGTTGGGTCTGAGTGGCTGTGGGACTGGCGGGTGACAAAGATTTGTCCTGACTGTGGGCAAGGCAGGAAAACTCTAGCTACATGTTGAATCTACTAAAAAGCAATTACTAGCCTCAAATATTTTACATTGGTATAGATTTTTGTATATTATACAAATTTAAGGTTATTTTTGTTATAACATACTGTATATATATTTTTACTCTTTTTTAAAGTATTATACCTATAAAACTCATTTAAAAATGTAAAGTTCTAGTCCTTGAAAGCTATTATTACAAACTATTTAGGATAATTAAGAAATGCAGGTTAGCAGTTAGTCATCTATAACAATCAAAGTTATAGTCATGGTAGGTATATTTTCAAGGTTAAACAGAGATATATTTTAGATAGATGGTCTTCAAACACTTCAGAGAGCTAGAGAATATGGCATTTAAAATATTTTAATAACATAAGACTTTTCATGACAGTAAGATACATCTGCTCCTGGCAGCACCAATCTACTTCAGAGAAGAAGATGGGCATCAAAGATCCTCCATATGGAGCCTACTTTCTTTGTGGCAAAAGTTGGCTACTGGAAAAGAAACTGCCCTTGTCTTGACTGCAACAATATGTCGTCCAAAGTGGACAAGCATGACACAAAAAAAGTGACTGCTGAACTTTGCCAAGACAAGGTAGGCAAGTCCTTCAAAATTCTTGCCTCACAGAAAAGTCTGTCAGATATTCTAGACCTGTAGGCAAAAGATGGATGCTCAACATTGCAGAGGAACCTTGGCAGCCAGCTGTCTCTGTCATTTCTATAGTTTCAGAAGTTTCTTGCTCTGAACTTCCTGTTTACTCAGATAATATTTTATCCTTCTTGGGTCTCTGATGGGGGTTGAAGACTGGCTAGTTATACCATTTTCCTTGTTACCAAAATGAGAAAAGAAACTTACAAAAGAGATGTTGAGATACATAAAAAGCTTAAGTTGTTTATATAAAAATTATTTTAAGGTCAAAAAGGATATTTTTAGACTGATAATACAAGTTCTGATAGAAAGTGGTTTAGGTGTAAAACTTTGGACTCACCTAGATAGGATAGATAGTAGAATATTTTCTCAGAATTTGACAAATACAAATAGACTGGATTTGTGAATGTATATCTTACCTGATAATTGTTCTTATTTTATATAGTTTTACTGTGTTAGAGTTAAAAACCTTTCTTTTTTATTTAGACAAAAAGGGGGAAATGTTGTAGGATATTTGATCACACTGTGAAACCCTGAGACTGTGTTAATAAAATCAACCTTGGATCAGGGACAGAATCAGTGATTAGTTGACAGGAATTAGCCATAGAGAGTATGGAGGAGCCAGGAATTCAGACAGAGATGCACAGGAAGGGGTAGGTGTAGACGAATTGCTAAACGACCTTATTAATAAAAAACCCAGAGCCAGATATTGGAGTTAAAACCTGAGAGATCAGAGAAATAGGAAAAGCCACAGTCCACCTCACCTCACTAGCCCCCAGTCTCCAAAGAGAGCTACTTCCTGTATACCCACGCCTATATGCCTTTCTGTTCTGCCATCTTATTTCCTCTCTCTGCCCAGCTACATTACTTCCTATCTTTCTGTACAGACTTCCAGACCTCTATGGTTAGGGCTGGAATTAAAGGCGTGTTTCACCATGCTTGGCTCTGTTCCCCAGTGTGGCCTTGAACTCACAGAGATTCGGATGGATCTCTGCCTCCCGAATGCTAGGATTAAAGGCATGTGTGCTACCATTGCCTGACTTCTGTGTTTACTATAGAGGCTGGCTTTTCCTCTGATCCTCAGATAAGCTTTATTGGGGTACACAGATAAAATATCACCACAGGTAGGGAGGGACTAAGAGATTCACAGTCTCACAGTCTTTTTTGGTTTGGAATGAGTGGAGGGAGGCACGCTTGCTGGGTCTCTGGACAAAAAGGAAGGTCAGTTCATTGCTTCTCAGCTTCTCTGATCCAGCAAGTTTTCACCCCAACATCTTACCCCCGAGTCTTCACTGGTGAATAGAACATTTTAGTTAAAAACAACACACACTGTGGTTTGAATATGAACCCCAGAGTTCGTTAGTTGAAAATAATCCCTAATGCAGCAGTGTTGGGAGACAGGGCCTAAGAAGAGGTCATCAGTGTGTGAGGACTCTGAGGTCAGGTCACATTATCCAGGATGTGGGCTGGTTCTCTAGAGAATGTTGTGTCCAGGGGTATGGGCAAAATAATGGGGTGCAAACCGCAGTCTAAAACCAGAAGCAAAACTTTATTCCAAAAGATTTGCTGTGGGGTGCAAAAAACTTATCAGCTACCTGAGATCACAGCCAGAGTTCAGGATTCTGTGACTGTGGCAATTGGAAGGGGGTTATGGGCCCCTTTTTATAGTAAGGGGAAAGTATTAGGCATGGACAAAAGAAGTTTCACAATTTTGAAGTTAAACTTTTAGAGACAAATTGCTTTTTAAGATTTACAATTTTCCATTAACAAGGTTTTTGAGGGTTTCAGCTAATTGATATTTGTGTATCTCTGAAGTCTTTCCTGACACTGCTAACTGATGTTTGCCCCTGCAGCGTGTCCTGACAGCTGGGTTCCCATAGCGGGGGAACACAAAACAGTGCAGAGCAGCTTGTCACGTGGAACTCACTGAAAGTTAACTTTGGTTTCAGTAGTGAATGGTAGGGAGTATTCAAGAATAGCTAGCCCCTGGTCTGCAGAGAGCAATCTTTAGTTAAAAACAACAAACCTTTGGGTTGCTGACAGAGCTGCCCATCATAAAACAGGGAATGGCCCAGTTAAAGGGTAATCCCCATTTGCTGGCAGAGCTGACGGCTGTCGACTTCCATCTCTCAAGCTCACAACTTTTTATTCCTATATTTCTACCTTATTCCTACATTCCTGGACCTTCAGAGAATGGTTTGTTATCAGTCTGGTCCCTGTCTGTCTGTCTTTCATGTGCTTGCTGGCTTACTATGTTTTAACAAAACAAGAAGGTCCCCACCACATGGCCCCTTGATCCTGGGCTTTCCACCCTCTGGGCACATGGAGCAAATAAACTTCTCTGTGTGTCATTTACCCAGCTGAGGAATTCTGTTAAAATTCAAAAGTCAAAGCCCCTTACAGGAGAGACAAGAGGAGCTAAGGAGCTTGCCGATGGCCAGGTGTGTGCTGCCCAAACCACGGCTCTCCTCCGTGTCACACCAATCCCAGGTCTGTGTTCCCTTGCTGGCTCCTTCTCTTCCTGGTTGTGGGGTCATAGACCTTACCGTGCCCCGCCCATGCCCCCTTCCAAAGCTCCGTGAGTACAATCCAAGCCTCTTGACTAACTCACGCCTTCCCTCTCCTTCCGTCTTGGGTGCCAGGATGCTTGCAGCTCCGTCTTTCGTCACGCCCTTCCCTTTATCTAGAACATCTCCTTTCTGTTTTTCTGCTAAATGGCAGTGTTTAGCCTTAAGACCTAGCTCTTCAGTGCAAGCTTCTTGTTGTCTCCTTGTAGACAGAACTCATGCCTGCCGGTCACCACAGTGAGGGTCCCCGCGGTGCTGGCGAGGGTCCCCTCAGTGCTGGTGAGGGTCCCCGTGGTGCTGGTGAGGGTCCCCGCGGTGCTGGTGAGGGTCCCCGCGGTGCTGGTGAGGGTCCCCGCGGTGCTGGCGAGGGTCCCCGCGGTGCTGGTGAGGGTCCCCGCGGTGCTGGTGAGGGTCCCTGCGGTGCTGGTGAGGGTCCCCGCGGTGCTGGTGAGGCCTCCCTCACAACTTTTCCTGCAGACAGAAGGCCTGCCTTCTCACTTCTCAGCTGTAGGCCTCACAGCCATTCAGAGACCCCCGACACCTGATTTTTGTGGGATGTTGTGCCTCTCCCAGTTCCCCTGGGCCAGCCTGGGAGTTATCCAAAGAAGCGGAGGTCATGCGGCCTCTGGCCAGATGGGGTAATTCTGCCAGATCTTGGGTAGTTCCGCAGAGGCGCAGCAGAGGAGGGAGGGGGACCAGGGATTTCCAGCTGCAATGTCAGCCACACATATTTTCTTCTTTCTCTGGTAAGAAAAAACCTCCTCTCCAGGACCCTCTCACAGGGCCACACCTCATCTGTGTTTCTATCTTTCCTGCAGCCATGGCAGCTTTTCCCACCCTGTGAGAGAAAGGGAGAAAAGGACCAAGAGGAACGTAGAGGACGAGGGCTCATGACTGACAGAAATCTCAGCCACTTTATCCCTCTGGGAATATCCGTTCTCCTTGATTTCCCTGCAAACACACTGTGAAGCCGCAGCCTTCGTGGGAACTCTTGCCCTTTCGTGGGAAATGTTCCCCAACACAAGAATTTCATATGGTTTAGCCACTGAGTCCATGCCAAGGACAGCAGCATGTCGACACAGGGCAGAGGGCAGATCTGGAAAAAGGAGGACTGGAGAAACCTCCAGACACTTGTGTTTCTAGAAATTCCCTGGTATAATCTCCTTAAGGGGTGCCCGTGCTCTGTGGGGACATATCTAGACCCACCCTATGACCTCTCTGATCTTTAGGGGAGTCAAACCAAGTATAAGAGACTCTCTTCCTCAAGTTTGCCCTAGAAAGGGTAAGAGTGTGGCAGTGCATGTCTTCCATCTCAGAACCCAGGAAGCAGAGGCAGGTGGATCTCTGTGAGTTCAAAGTCAGCCTGAAGTGCATAGCGAGTTCCAGATCAGCCAGGGCAACACAGTGAGGCACTGTCTCAAGTAAAGTAAGTAAGTAAGTAAGTAAGTAAGTAAGTAAGTAAGTAAGTAAGTAAGTAAGTAAGTAAATAAATGTAAAAGATGAGACCTCATGGAAATTTCTGCATTTTTATACCCCCTTGAGTTTGTTAATTCTGTGTGATCCACAAATATCACCTAAGCTAGACCTTTATGGTGCCCAGGCAATGTGCCAGGCTCTGGGTTTCCCCCATAGAACAGTAAAGTAGAAACTTCCTGTCTTCAGAGTTGAACTCAAAACAGCACAATGTCACTTCTACTTGCCAATGGTCCAAAGGAAGTCACAGGACAACCTAAGTCCCAGACAAGTGGGAAGGACTCCTCCTCTCAGGAGGAAGAGTGCTAGGCAGACACAGGTAAGAGGCGACTGGAGACGTCTGTCACACCAGAATCCACTGGGCCACTTTATGTAAACTGCCCAGCACAGTAGTTTGGCCTTTGATAAATGGTTACCAATTATAATACAAATTGGAAATACATATAGGCAGGACTAACAGAGAGGAGAATTGAGAAAACAGGAAGGGAAGAGAAAGACCTGCAAGCCGCCGCCGCCATGATGAGCAAGATGTAAGGTACCGGTAAGCCACGAGCCATGTGGCAACTTGTAGATTAATAAAAATGGGTTAGTTTAAGATAGAAGAACTAGATAACTAGAAGCCTGAGCCATTAGACCAAACAGTTTAAATAATATAAGAGTCCAATGTGTTCATTTTGTAAGTGGGCTCCAGGACTGGTGGGGTTGGCGAGAGCTGGAGAGAAAATTCTCCAGCTACAAATATGTAGCAAATATTTTACTTTTCCTAAAAATGTTGAACTTCTCCACTAAGAAAAATCATCTCTAGTCAGGAGAGGTGACTCAGAGGGTGGAGTGTTGCCAAGCTAATGACCCGAGTTCAATCCCTGTGTCCCACATAGTGAGAGAACCAACCCCCACAAGTGGTGTTCTACACACACACACACACACACACACACACACACACACACACACACACACACTAAATGTAATTTAAAATATTTAAAGACGGGCTGGAGAGATGGCTCAGAGGTTAGGAGCACTGGCTGTTCTTCCAGAGGTCCTGAGTTCAATTCCCAGCAACCACATGGTGACTCACAACCATCTGTAGTGAGATCTGGTGCCCTCTTCTGGCCTGTAAGCATGCATGCAGGCAGAACACTGTATGTGTAATACATACATACATACATACATACATACATACATACACATACATATATACACAAACATTTAAAAATGCCCCGGCTAGCAGGGCTTCAACAAGTTCTCAACCACCCTAAGGACGGAATGATAGGAACAGGAGACACAAAGGAATACACCAAGACAAGATTCTGATCAAGGTGCAACTTTATTTTTCTCCAGGAGGGTTTATATAGTCCCTGCAGGATGGGGGGAACAAGAAGCTGTTATCTGCATAGGGTGGGGCAAGCTAACAGGATGTTTGTGTAGGATGTTTATGCAGGATGTTTACAGGGTGAAAATGTCAAGGGCTCTGACTCAATGTCATGTTGCTAGGCAACCTGTCTGTAAGATGTTCTAGTTCCCTGACTTATGGGGGTCTGTATTTTTCCACTAACTAGAGATTCTGTCCTTGTCCCTGACATCTCCCCCTTCTTAGTAATAATCTAAGGGCCAACATAAACCAGGTTCGAATGGTCTAAAAGGAGGGCTCTGAAAGAGGCTTTGCATGGAGGATTACAGAGGCCCTATCGCTCTAAAGGTTGTGAAAAGGTCCGAGAGGGAATGTCTCTCCAGACTCAAGCACCAGGGGTGTCCCCATAGTGCGGGAATCAATGGACCATGCAGTTTTTTGAGGGAGCGGAAATGGATAAGCGCAAGGCTGCTACTGCACAACTGCTATGCAACAGGGCATATAATCCAGGCTCTCAGGATTTTGGGGTACCATGGTCCCCAGCCTGTGCAGTTCCAGCTGCACTCCAATCATGCCTTGAGTGAGCCTTTTTCTCACACACAGGTGCAGCCTCCCCCGAGTGAAGGGGTCTGTGTGGGGCATCTCATCAGGGGAAATTTCAACCCTGGAGTCCTGCATATCAAGGTGGTGGTAATGAACCTGGATCTGCCTGGCCCGCAGGTTTGTTATTTGGCTTTGGATGAACCGAGTGAGCCAGGAAAGTACCCATGGCCCAAAGGCAAGGACCAGGAGCAGGCCTGCAACAGGTCCTAGGAGGGAAGAAAGAAGGGTCGTTAGCCAAGGGGAGTTTGGAAAACCAATTCTAGAACCACCCAAGCTCGTGTTCTTCTTTTCTTTTTCTCTCTTTCTAGTCCATTTCTAACCTTAGCCATACTGTCCCTGACTACCTCGGTGTGGTCTGTAAAGAAGCAACATTCCTCTTTGAGCGCAGTACAAAGGCCACCCTGTTGTAGAAAGAGGAGATCCAGGCCTCTCCTGTTCTGTAAAACTACCTTAGCTAGGGAGGAAAGGATTGACTCAAGGGAAGAAATTCCCCATTCAAGTTTGGCAATATCCTCATCTATGGAGAGTCGAAGTTCAGAGTAATGTTGGTTGGACAGGACCAGAGAGGCAATCCCTGTGCCTGTTCCCACTGCTCCAACCCCCAGAAGGACTGCTAAGGTGATGGCAGTAACAGGCTCCCGTCAAGGCAGTCGTCTCGGTGCAGCTTCTCTTCCTAGAGATCTAGGAATTGATCTGAGGACTAATAGGTTAGTCTAGGTGGAAGGAACCTGAGTGGCAACACAGTGACATGACCCAGTGATCTGCAGGTGCACTGCATATGATAGGATCGGTGGGCTTCCTCTGCCATCAGTGTTACAGGATTTTTTAAAAGAGTATCATTGTAAGCAGAAGGTTAGAATCAACTGAGCGAGGAAGATTTGGGTCTACGGCATATGCATGTGCCTAGTAAAAGGCATCTTCTACCATTGCACCAATAAGGATGATGAGGGCTCCTGCGCTGACCATCCCTGCTCCTGCTCCCGCTCCCACTGCTGTACCCACCGGTCCTTCATGGGTGCCCTCTCTCTGCTGCTGCCCTGTTTGCTGTGCTACCTGCCAGCCACAGGCCGTGTCAAGCTGGCTCAACGCAGCTATGACCACCTGTGACACCAAGGCCAGCAAGTCCGACAAGCCTTTCTGACACTTTGGATGAAAATTCAGCACTGCCCTTGGAAACATGGCCCCTGCTGTCAGACTGGATTTGTGACAAGCAGTGTCCCTGCTCAGCCCAGAACATGATTGACCATGGGACTTGTGTGCTGTGTGAAAGGTCTCAAACACAGTTTGCTGTAAAGTTCCCACTGTCCCCCCACAGGAACTCTGAAAAACCAACATAGCATTATTAATCAGTAATAAAGATCGTTTCCCCATCTTTTTTCTTTTCACGTGCCATTCTAACTGACACGCTTGCTAGAGCTCAGCCAATGGAACTCCAAGGAAAGGGAACGGAAGTTGGTGACCCACATACTACGTAAGCTAAATCAACAGCCATTCTTTTCATAAAAGGGTGGGGCAGAGTGATAACAGAGCTACAGGGCTGGTGGAGGTTGCTGTGGGCGAGGACAACAGCCTGGAGGGACAGCATTTGAAACAGAAGAAGTTTCCTCAGGAGAGGGGCTGTCTCTCCTGGGCAGATCAGGTATATTTACAGCTCTAACCAGGAATTCTAGTAACCATCTGGGAGCAGAGTGTATCTCTTTATGGCACCATTAACAGGATTTAGTCTTTCTGTGACGATCAGCAATGGTGTTAATGCTGAATGTTCTCCTACCTCACATCATGAGAATCAGAAGGCTGCTGGCCTTCTCAGACTTTCCTTCTTTCTGTTGGCCTTTCTGACTCTCTCTTCCTGATGAAGGAGTTGGCAGGTGCCAAGGTGGAAAGGCCTTCCCCTCCATGCTCCATGGCCCCACAGGCTTCCCTCCCTCCAGTGCCACCAAGACCTGACCCCCCACAACAGCAAGCATCTGGTCCTGCCAGCACTTCAGTCCTGGGAACTACTTCCAAGGCTGGTTCTGACTCCCTTCATAAAGACAAACCATTGCCAATACCTCCTACATTTCAAGATCTTCCACCATCACCCCCTCCAGACCAGCCTTACTCTGTTGGAGCAGAAACACGATCTCAGAGATGGCCCCTGTCTTGTACACCAGGCGATTGCCCGTCTAGAGACAAACTACCCCCTGCCTCCTCTAGCCGCCCAGGGGACTCATGATTACCTCGGCAAATCCTGAAAGTACCAGTAGCTACCCGAAGCCCTAGTGATCCTTGGAATGGAAGAGAACTGACCAATCAGCACTCACTTCCATTTTCATTGCCTTCACAAATGGAACCTAGAGGAGATGTTCCTAGACTTGGAAGCACATTTAGTCTGGATACTTCCATGACTATGAATAACAGTCCAATAGCAGGTCCAGAGAGTGAGTACCCAAAAATCAAGCCTTCCTCATCTGCCAATGCCATTTACTCTCTGGCTGCCAGGCCTCTTCCTGTGCCAAAACTTCAAAATAGGTGCCCTTGTTACCTGCATTCTCTACCCAGTGATGGCCCTTGTTGCAGCGGGGGCAGAGAGTGGAAGGCAGGGGCCTCATAGAGGCGGCCTCCTGGGCCTGCTGGGCTAAGGGCGCGAGGCTGTGACCTTTCTGTGGGCATTCCCTAGCGAAATGTCCCGGTTGTTTGCAGAAGTAACAGGTGCGGGCCCCAGGCTGTTGTGAAGCCCTCAGGGCGCCAACACCCGAACAGAGTCTGACATATTCAGACAGGTCCGCTCTGTTTTTATGAGGGCGGAGGACTTCCTGGCAGGCAGGGTTTGTGTTTTCAAAGGCCAAGTGTTTAACAAAGGTGTTTTCGTTTTCACCTACCCCCCGAACAATCTCTCAGCTGCGTCATTTAAGCGAGAGACAAAATCGCTGAAAGGCTCATCAGGGCCCTGACGAATCTTTGCCAATGAGGTGGTAGCTGAACCCTTTTGGGGCAGGCGTTTCCAGGCCCGGACCCCTGCGTTTTGAATCTGGGCCAGGAGGCCAGGAGGCCAGGAGGGAATTTTGCCTGTGCTGCATTTGTATCATAAGGGGGGTTGCCGAGGAGTTTCTTTAGTGTCCAAGTTTTTGAGGACGGCTGTTCAATATTTTTTTGAGCAACTTCTCGACAATTTTCTGTAAATTCTGTTTTCCAGAGGACAAAGTCACCCCCAGAAAGAGCCGCACGGGCAAGAAAATACCAGTCATTAGGGGTCAACCAATGTTTGCTCTGGTTTTCCACCAAGGCTAATGTAAAAGGAGCCGTAGGACCATACTGAGCACAGGTGGATTTCAGCTTTTCAATAAGGCAGAAACTTAATTTGTGATAAGTCTGTCCTGGTGGGGGGTCCTCTGATGACGGCTCCTCTTCCTCTTCCTCCCCTCCTCATTTTGGTCTTCCAAACCCTCTGAGGAGCCGCTCTGGCAGCCGCCTCAGATGAGTCCCCAGAGGTCTGGCTCCGGGTAACAGGAAATGCCAGGACAGGCTGAGGCTTAATTTTTGATTTAATAGATTTTTGAGATGGTTTTAGCAAGCCGGGAGCCACCACTTCAAGGTCGAGGTCTTTTAAGTTCTTTGTCAAGAGTTTTCAATTCCCTTAAAAACTCAATATGTTCCCTGCGAGCCTGGAGGGCCCATCGCAATGAGCTGAGATCTGGGACGGGGGAGCCAACTCATCAAGAACGGGCCCCAAAAGTGGGAAGATGGAGAAACATAGGGAGGGGGCATTGCGGAACGGGGAACCGGTGGAGATTTTTGAGGTGGTTTAAAAGGGCCCAGGGACTCCTGTTTTAAGGGGAGATTTTTGCAGGGGGGCCAGTCTGGATTGTGGTAACGGGCCACCCCTTTTTCCAGGGAAGCCTCCTCAGTGGGGTCTAGAAGGGAGTTAGAGGTAAAATTATTAACAGAGGGATAAAGATGGGCAGGAGCAGACTCCTGAGGATTCTTAGGTTTAAAAGTCATAAGCATCCCCTCTTCCATAGAGCGCAGGTCATGATCCGAGAGACAGACCGAAGGTGGATGAGAAAGCACTTGGGGCGGCGGGGGGAGAGGGGGGTGTCTTACGGCAGGTAGAGGGGGAGTGGAAGGCTTGTTTTAAGATTTTTTTCTCCTATATTAATAACCTCTTGTATGTCAGAGGGATGTTTATAGACCCTAAGAATGTCATTAATAATCAAAACGGCTTTTTTTTCTTTACCCTTGTTCCTTGTGTCTTGAGGGGCTCTTTTAGGCCAGAAATGAATAAATCTCATGACGAAGTTGCCTGTCCCATGGCTCATCACTTTCTTACCTGTGTCATCTCCGCTCTCCTCTGGGATCGAGTCCTGAACCGGGCCATTTCAGGGGGATGCAACAACTTCACCAAGCCCTTGGTCTTCCTCCGGGAGACGACGTTCCGAACCTTAAGAGGTGGTTCAATCCACTTTGGGCGCCAGTTGCCCCGGCCAGCAGGGCTTCAATGGGAACTCGACCACCCTAAGGACGGAATGATAGGAACAGGAGGCACAAAGGAAGACACCAAGACAAGATTCTGATCAAGGTGCACCTTTATTTTTCTCCAGGAGGGTTTATATAGTCCCTGCAAGGTGGGGGAAGCAAGAAGCTGTTATCTGCATAGGGTGGGGCAAGCTAACAGGATGTTTGTATAGGATGTTTACAAGGTGAAAGGGTCAAGGGCTCTGACTCAATGTCCTGTTGCTAGGCAACCTGACCATAAGATATTCTAGTTCCCTGTCTTCTGGGGGTCTGTATTTTTCCATTAACTAGAGATTCTGTCCTTGTCCCTGACATAAAAATATTCAAAGACAAAATCATCACAGATTGGATTGTTTTATATTGAAAACTATCACACACCATATTGAAACCCATTCGATTACACCAATCATCAAGCATTTGCCAGCACTTCAGGGTGCAGTCTCTGTTCTCAGCGTGGGGATCAGTGGAGGCAGGGGGTGGGGCGTGGGGTAGATCTGGGGTACTGTTTTTAAAAGCTCAGCACATACCACTCTTCCACAGGACCCAGGTTTGATTCCCAGCACCTACATGGCAAATCAAACGACCCATAACTCCAGTTCCAGGGGATCTGATGCCCTCTTCCTGCCATGGGTACCAGGCACACATGTGGGGTACTTACATACATGTAGGTAAAACACTCATACACATAAAATAAAAATAGCAAATATTTTAAGAGAATTGTTAAAGGGAAAAATGAAGAGATAGGAGTTGTAAGTAATGGGGAGGAGACACCAAACTCTTTAAAGAAGTTTGAATTAAAAACTTTTAGTATCGCCGGGCGGTGGTGGCACATGCACTCGGGAGGCAGAGGCAGGCAGATCTTTGTGAGTTCGAGGCCAATCTCACCTACAGAGCCAGATCCAGGAAAGGCACAAAGCTACACAGAGAAACCCTGTCTCCAAAAACCAAAAACCAAAACAAACAAACAAACAAACAAAAAACCCTTTAGTATTACATACCAGTTTTATAGTTTCCTTGTCTCTGAAATCAGAATGACAATATCTGTTGTATCCACAGCAAAGTTTGCAAAATGCCAGTTATTTAACACAAGTAAAGTTTATGTCCCTCCTGCAACACATCCACTCTGGGTCCACATTCCTGTCCACGACACTAGTCTCCAGGAGTTGCTATAGCTTTCTGGGGAGTTTTGTTCTCAGGGTACTTCTCTATTAAAGTGACTAAAATACCCACAGCAAAGGAGGCTGGCTGCTCCCATGCGTGAGAAATGGGTCACTCATGCACATTGCATTGGCCAGAGCAAGATGGAAACAAGTAGCTTCCAGAGAATGAGCAGGAAGTCAGGAAGCAGGAGACTCCCTGCCAGAAGGACAGGAAAACCCAACTTCCTTGTGAATAGCTGGGATGTCACTGTAGAGGGTGGCTGGATGCAGAGAAGCCAAGATGTAGTTGAGAAACACTCAGCTAGGGGGCTGCTCAGAGGCTCCTACGCCCCATCAATACCAAGCTTCAACTCAGGGGCCCCAGACAAAACAGTAACTATCAGTAAAGCACCATGCTTTAATATGGAAAGTCACAGCCACTTGTCAAGAACATCTCTGTGTTCTGGTGTCAGTACTTACTGGCTTACCTTGGCTTCAACTGTCTTCAGGAAGGACATCCCTGGGTGGGAGACATTCTAACCATGTGTAGCTCTTATAGCTGTTCTGTATTAAATCATTCATTTTCTGCTCAGACTGTCTTTGGAGACATTTAAAGCCATGCACCATTTTCTGGGCCTATGGGGTCTATTGAGAGGTAGCTGGTACATTTCAAAATGTTCTCAGGGTTCCTGGGAAAGGCTGCAAAATAATTATCCTGACTGATACTGTAGGGAAAAGGGGCTGGCTAAAGAAACCCACCCTGACCCTGGAGCCCAGAAATAGGGAAAGATGGCTCCGATTAGGGCAGAAAGAAACACAATTTGGCTCAGTCAGATCACTATCTCTGCCCCTGGCCAACTGACTTGTGAAACCAACCAATCACAGAGCAGGATAGTAGAACCCTCGACCCGGGGTTGACTCCACCCCCTAGACTTCCTGTGTAAACCACCCTGCCTAGTCAGTTAGAAAAAAGGCTGTTCTCTCCACCCTGGTGGAGGCAGCCCCTCTCCTGGACTCCTCCTTCCCAAATACATCTCTTTCTCAAAAGAATTTTTTTGGGTGTGAAGATCTTCATTCACTGGCGTAGAGAAGATCCTTGCTGAGATGTCCCCTAGTGGACAAAACAAGGGAGAGCTGGAATAGCAGGGCAAGGAGGAGCTGAAGAGAAGATCTTTGCTGAGACGTCCTTCAGTGGGGGGCGGGGGGGGAGAGAGAGAGAGAGAGAGAGAGAGAGAGAGAGAGAGAGAGAGAGAGGAGAGAGAGAGAGAGATATCTGGGACATGTTTTTAATTTCCACCTGACATAACCCTTATCTGAGACAAACCTCAAGGCACCTGTTTTCTTTATTAGTTTGGCATTCAGGAGACACAGGTGATCAATTGCTGAGGGCATCTAACAGTAATAGATTGTTATATTAAAGTCTGTTTTTTGCAGAGTCCAGATGAGTGTGTCCTCCCCCCCCCCCCCCCCCCCCCCCCCCCCCCCCCCCGCCCAGGTAAAAATTTTTTCTAAAGTTCCTCTTCTGCCTCGCCAGCACCTTTTCAGACCCAAACAGTCACAGAGCCCTAAGCAGCGGAAGGCGATGGACAATTCCCAAAGCAGTGGAGGACAATCCACTACCTCAGGTCATCTGGCTACCCCAAAAGTTAACTGATGCCCATAGAGTCAGCTGGAAGCAGTTTTGGGAGACACAGCACCCCCATTTCAGTCCAACCACCATTTTTAAAATAAACAAAGAGTCTGGAATGTTAGAATTCTTGGCCACTCCTCCAGCTACATGACTGCACATGTGCTGTCCAATAGCCAGGCAAGATGCTTAGTCATCCCAGGGACTTACGTCCTACGTAATCTGTGTGCTGTATGATCATGTTATCTATGCATGTGTGTGGCATAGCTATGTGAGCCCATGTGCAGGGGAATCTATAAAAACGGGTTTCATCTATTCCTCCCCACTTCCTGCACAGTCTTTCCATAGGCCTAAGCACACCTCTTCTGTTCCCTTCTCTTAATAAACTCTTATAGTTGGTTTTGTTGTACCTCGTGGCTTCTCTCACATGGTAAACAGTGTGACTTAATGAATAACATTGCACCAAATAGTAAATAACAGCAAGCTTTAATTAAATACTGTTCAGGTTGATGGACTCTGGCCAGGTCCATCTCTGATTTCCCAGAAAATGGCCCCGAGTCATGGTCTTCAGGGCCTTAAAGTATTTCCCATCAGGTCCAATCAGGGGCAAGCTTACATCCTGACATAGTTCCTGCCTATGAACTTCCTGCCCACCTGTGACCAAGCACATCCGGTGCAGATGGGTCAAACAAACTTGTTTAGGGGAGTGAAAGCACGTGGCTTGTTATCTCCCATAAGTAATAATCTTCAGCATTCCAGGAACTCTCTGTCCTTGGGCAAAGGGCTTGCAGATCAGAGGCATTTTTGTTTCCTGGATCTCTAAGGCACAGTAATTAAAACTTAAAATGTAACTTTGGCTCCCACAGTGTTACGATTCTTGGATTACATGGCACCTAATTCGTCTCACCTCTCAGATGGCCTCATCTCTGTGGAGTCCTTCCACACATGCCTGGGCTGACCTGTGGTTCTTGTGGATGAACAGAATGAAGGGCACTCCAGGGGAGTGGCGTGTGCGTCTTCCTGGCCAAGACTAAGCAGCTCTAGCAGGTCCCATGTAGGCCCTTTTAGGGGTCCCAAGTGGTCCAGACAACAAGACTAGCTCAAAACTACGGGAAGAGAGGCCACCCTATCCCGTGTCTTTGCTGAGCCTTGCCTCCCAGCCACCCCAAGGGAAGAGCAGGAAGAGGGGCGCTGACACAGAACTGTCTAAAACATTCCCGCCCTGGCATCAACTGTAGATGGGAAAAACCTCAACCATGGCTGGAAGAAAACCTGACCAGACAACCCAAAGAAAAAGAAGAAACAAAACAAAACAAAACAAAAACAAAACCACTAGTTTTTGGCTGGACATGGTGGTGCATGCCTTTAATCTCAGCACTTGGAAAGCAGAGGCAGGTGGATCTCTGTGAGTTTGGGGCTAGTTGGTCTACAGAGTGAGTTCCAGGACAGCCAGGGCTACACACAGAGAAACCCCGTCTCACAAAACAAAGAAAAACAAAACAAACAAACAAAAATCCCTAGTTGTTTTAAACTTCTTTCTTGGGGCCAGTGAGACGGCACAGCAGGTATGGGTGACTGCAGCCCAGCCTGAGGTTCTGAGTTCGAGCTCGGGGAACCACAGGTTGGAAGGAGAGAACCAACTCCGGAAAGTTGTCCTCTGACCTCCACACACATGTGGGATGCACCCCACCCCCAATAAATACAATAGAAACCTTTCAACAAATGCACTCTCTTTCTCTGATGTAATAACAAATTCACAATAAAGATGTAAGAATATACAGTACTCCTAACTCCTACTACCGAATGTGGGTGCAGGAGTCAATATGATCAAAGTCCATTATACATATGCATGGAAATGTTATAATAAAATCCATTATTTTATATAATTAATATGAATTAATAATTTTTTTAAAATCTCAATTACCTTTCAGACAAATTGCCCAAATGTTAACATCTCCCAAGTCCCAAATGTGGATTCAGTTGCAAACAGGGTACTTTTTTAATCCTACATGTATCTCCTAAAATAGAAATTTTATCTTGCGTTTGCATAGTACAATCATAAAAATCAGAAAATTACATTTGATGGTATACCTCATCTATAAACCTTGTTCAGATTTTTGCCAATTGTCCCCCAATGTCTTTATAGCACAAGAAGATCTTGACTCATGCATCATATTCTCACATTTCCTCCAGAGCTGCCTCTAAGCTGGGCCTGGCTCTCGGTTTTCTTTGCCTTTTGTGAGAGGAACTCTTCTAAGAGTGCCATCCATTTAGAGTGCCGCATGTTCTTCAGCTCTGGTTTACCTGGTGTTCCGTTCCTGATGATCCTGGATTTGGATAGTTGGTCCTGGCGATGTCTGATGGTTGTAGAATTGTGATTATACTCAGAGTGACACCTTGAGACCCCGTGAGCACCCTGCTGCTCGGATCACGACAAGGCTGGGGATGTGTTCATTGCTGGGTCCATTATTACCACAATTGCCATTGGTGAAGTTCCGTTTACTCACTCTCTCTGTCTTTATAGGTTGGCGTCTGTGGTAAGACAGAGCCTTCCTCTTCCTCTTGTACTTACTGATATTGGTTTTAACTCAGGGGTTTCTATTTATTTCGGTGCATATAATCTGTTAGCATCATCCCTTTACCTGAAGCTTGATGTGTCCATGGTTTATCTTTGAAAGCCTCTTCAAGCAACCCCCTCATCTTTTTCATGTTTCCATGGTTCTTTAACACTTCCAGACTTTTTTTTGACACAAGATGTTTCAGGCTCATCTTGTACTGTCTCTGCCACAGCCTTTAAATCAATCATTTCCTGAAGAGCCCCGGTTCCTCTCAGAGCACAGCATCTGGGAGGTGGGTTTGCTTATTGCTACTTGAGTATCATGCTTTTTGTCCCCCTTCATGGACAGACATGGGGAATACATGCACATGATTATATGCAAACACATATGTATATCCTACCTTAGTGTGTGTGTGGTTAGGTGCTTGCTCGTGTGACTGTTTGTGTGAGTAAGCATGCACATGGAAGCCAGAAGGCCCTTGAATATTTTCTGAGAGCTCAGTAAACCTGGAGTTTATGGTTGGCTAGACTGGCTGGTTAGCAGGCTTGAGGGACCTGTCCCCACATCCCCAGCAGCAGGGTTACACATGTGCACCCACCCTGACCTGTGTGTGGAAGCTGAGGATCCAAATCCAGGACCTCACACCGTGTTTGTGTGGCAGGTACTTTACAGACTGAGCTAGCTCCCCAACCCCCATACCTTATTTTTGTATCTATTTCTTTTTTAATTAGAATTTTAGTGTGTGTGTGTGCGTGTGTGCTCACATGCATGTGTGTATGTGTGTGTGTGTGTGCATATGCGTGTGTGCTCACATGCATGTGTGTGTCCAAGTGCACAGGGTGGAGGTCAGAGGATAACTTTCAGTGGTCCATTCTCTCCTTCCACTGTGTGTGTCCTGGAATTAGAACTTACGTCATTGGGGTTTGGTGGAAGGCACCTTCACCTCAGCCATCTTGTCCATGCTCTATTTTTTTTTTTTAATATTCAAACTCACTAGTTCGAAGACTGGAGAATTGCTTCAGCACCAAAGAGCACTTGTTGCTCTCGCAGAGGACTGGGGTCCAGTCTGCAACACCCACATGGTGGCTCACAACCATCTGTAGCCACAGTTCCAGGGGCTCTGACATCCTCTTCTGAACTCTATGGGGACAAGGCAGACACAGTGCACACACATGAAAGCAAAACACTCATGCACATAAGATGAACACATCTGAAAGGAAACTATTATAAAAGTATCATTAGTTTAAACTATGAGTTTACCTTTTCAAATAGCAAAAATCCTGGACCTTATTTTGTGTTTATGTTATAGTGTTTTATTTTCTTACTCCTGGAATCTGTAGACTCCCCTGAAGAAGAAAACCCATGAACCAAATGACTACTTGAATTCGGTGTTTACTGGTAGTTTTTGTCCCTTGCCTCACAGTGAATAATCCAGATGCTTGGTTCAGAATGTAGCCGTGTCCAGCTTCCCATCTGGGACAGCTTGTTTTGCAGGACACTGTGGAAGGGCTGTGAAAACCAGCATTCACCTCAGGCCCCATGTCAGAAAGAAACCCGGCATCACAGAATGCACACAGCTGCAGGGAGAGCGGTGTCACCCGGCAGGACAGACAGTCACTGCCGTTGGCCCCACCTGCCTGAGTCTGGGTGAGCAGAACTGACCTGGAACTCAAGTGTGACTCCAGAGGCATCTGTCTTGGACCTCTTGCCTGTCATTCCTCCACCGTTCCCGTGCCTCCTTTGGTAGCCAGTGTTCTGCCACTTGGCACGTCCTGTTCTCGTTTCCTGAATCTAACTATGCGTTCTCCCAATCCTGTAGAACGCTCCACAGCCCACAGCTTCTTTGCTCTTGGGAATGGCCCGAGATCTCTCCAGAGGAGGAGGGCCATCCAGTTATACAAACTCACAACAACTAGCTGATTAGGTACACACCCTGCAAAGAGTATTTGTTAAACCTGGGTCCTGGGTAAGGGCGAAATCTCGGTGTCTTTGGAACAAATCCTCTCTGTCCTGACTCTTCACCGTACCTATATTCCTCTGTCAGCGACAACTGCTGTGCTGTGAGAGCTGGAGGGAAGGCATGGGATGTACACTGGCTTGGAGTCTGTTACCTCCACCATTAATTCACTCTTCAGACAAAGTCTCACTGGGTAACCCAAACTAACCCTCATCTCCCAGACTCAGGTAATTGGCCCGCCTAAGCTTCCCATGGTATCTGTCAGTTGGTATCTGTTTGCGCTGTGGTATCTGTCAGCAGCAGATAGTGATTGCTTGAATGCCTAACACAGAGTAAATGCACTGGACTTGGACGCTTGTGCTCCTGACCTAGCACACTGACGGGCAGTTACTACTCTGTACTTCTGGATACGGTGAGGTCCTAGATATCCACCACTCAAGCGATACAGGAGGAGGGGATGTGTTAGCTGCAAAAGGAAAACACACCTCGGTGGTGGTTTAAATGAGAATGTATCGGGGACTACGGGGGTCCAGCCTCTCGATAGTCCCCTCCCAGGGTCCGGGAAGAATCTACAACCAGCTGATAATTAATCTTTGATGAAAAGAAATGAATCTACGTACACGAAACTCCTTAGTTCATACACTATTCTTCTGAGTCAGTTCTCTCTCTACACAGCTTCCATTCTGCTCTCATGCCTAGCTCTTCTCTTGCCCGATTTCTCTCTATATTTATCTGTTGTCCCCTCTAAGTTCTAACTTGATTCTCTCATCTCAGTTCTGCCCCATGTAGGTTCTCATCCATCTAGTTCCTTCCCATCTCAGCTCCTCTCCCATCTCCTTCCTATCTTGTTCTTCCCCATCTGGCTGTTCCTCATCTTCCATCTCGTTCCTCTAGTACTCTCTTCTCACCCTTCAATCTAGTTCTTCCCCATCTCAGTTTGTTCCTCTCAAGTTCTTACCCAGCTAGCTCTTCCATTCTCTTTTCTCCTCTCTGTCTCCCTATTCTCTCCATTCTCTCTAAGTCTCTCTGGAATTCAGTTATAAACCCAAGCAACAGCAAACTTCTGGCTGAGCAAGGTCACCAGGCTTGAATTCTATAGGTCATACAGGCAGGTAAGAATTTTCCTCAGGCAGTGACCACCAGGCTTTCTTTTACAATCCAAAATGGGAGTGGTGAAAGAGGAGGTCAAATGAGTGCTAATGACCGGTTAGTATATCAAGAAGGGGATCTGTGTGCTCAGTCTATTCCTAGAAGTGGTTAGGTAAGAAGTTAGGGGTCTATTAGTAAGGCTGTATAAGAAAGGAGGGTCTCACCCTAAATTGCACAAGAAATAAAGCTACCTGCCTGACCTAGGAGACAGGTGTTGTTTCGTACGGCCTTGGATGCTTGACAGGCATTTTAGATAAATACACTGTTAGGAGTTCTTGGAAGCATGCAAGAAAATCATTTCAGGAATCAGCTTATATATATATATATATATATATATATATATATATATATATATATATATATATATATATATATATATATATAAAATATCACCAAGACTTTTTTTTTTTTTTTTTTGGTTTTTCGAGACAGGGTTTCTCTATGTAGCTTTGCGCCTTTCCTGGGACTCACTTGGTAGCCCAGGCTGGCCTTGAACTCACAGAGATCCACCTGGCTCTGCCTCCTGAGTGCTGGGAGTAAAGGTGTGCGCCACCAACGCCCGGCTCACCAAGACTTCTTAAGCCATGGCTTGACCTTTGGAGAAGTCCTTGACTTTTCCAAGTAGTAGCTTTTGTGATAGTAGCTGAATTGCATTATGTTTTCCTACAGCTTGCAGCAAGAATGTCCCCTGTGGTGGTTTGAAAGAAAGTAGCCCCCAAAGGGAGTGGCACTGTTAGGATGTGTGACCTTGTTGGAGGAAGTGTGTCACTGTGGGGGCAGGCTTTCAGCACCACGTCTGCCTGAATACTGCCATGCTCCCCGTCATGATGATAGTGGACTGAACCTTTGAAACTGTAAGTGAGCCACCCCTATTAAATGTTTTCTTTATAAGAGTTGTTGTGGTCATGGTGTCTCTTCACAGCAACAGAAACCCTAAGACATCCACCATAGGCTCATACATTTGAATGCTTGATTCCCAGTTAGTGGAACTGTTTGGAAAGGATTAAGAGGTGTGACCTTGTTGAAGGAGGTGTGTCCCTGGCGTGGGCTTTGAGGTTTCTCATGCCCATATCAGGCCCAGTGTCTCCCTCTGCCTACTGCCTGCAGATCAGGAGTGGAGCTGCAGAAAGAGCATGCAGACACACAGAAGGGCAAAAGGAACACTTTCCCGGAGCCCCTGTGAGCAGATGCCTCAGTCTCTCTCACAGGCTTGTGAGTGCTCACTTCAAGCAGCCATCCCTTCCTATTGGCTGGGTTGCAGTGGGTGACCTGCCCCTTTAAGGCTTGGCTCTCATGGTCAGAGACCAGCTGCAGCTGCAAGCATGCAGAAATGCAGGTCCAGACTGAGAAAACCTCTGAACAGGGACAGTATGCTTGAAAATGTATGTAGGTGCTAAAGAAAGAAGAGAAAATTAATATACACAGTCATAGAAAAAAGTAATAGTTTGAAAATAGTAAAGTGAAGTCTTTAAAGAGAGAGCAAAGTAATATAAAAAGAATAACCCAATTAACTTTAAATTTTTTAAATGCTAATGAACAAAAAGCAACAGCTACTGAGAGACATTGGATTGTGAAAAAACCTGCTGAATTGAACTGTTGTATATATTTTAAGGATGTCATAACTTCAGAATGGAACTCAGGAAATGTGTTATGTTGGGTGAGAGGTTATACCTTTGTTTCCATAGGGAAAAAAACTACAGATTCCTCCAAAATTAATAAAGACCAGATTTGATCAGGGGACACCTCCTGAAAATCTTGACTACGGACATGAAGAAAGAAACCAAGAAAAACTACAGGACAGATGACATATATGCTGACCCCTGACACGGGAACAGCTCTGTGACAGGACGGGACATGGCAAATCTTGTTGGCTGCAGAGTCCTCGTGACAGTTTGGTCATGGAGTCCAAACAGACTGATAAAGTTGACAGATGCCTTTTCCCCCGCTCAAACATAGAGCAGAGAATCATCTTTAGCCGACTTGTGCACACCACACTTTCCATGCTTGTGTTAATGCTATGATATGTATGCTACCTTTAAAAGTTTGTGTGTTTTCAGAACAAAAGGACCAGACACCAATGAAGACAAGTAGCTTAGTGATCCAGCCCCACAGAATGCCTCTGTTGCCATTTCCTCAGAAATCTGCTTCCAGGACAATTTCAAAGTGGCTAGCTCAGATGGTCCAGCCTCACAGACTACTCCAGCCAGGACTTCAGTTAAGCCCTGCACAAACAGAGACTGGACAACAAGTGATGCAGCTAGCTCTCCAGGTCTTGATCATTATCCCAATTTTCTCAGGTCACCTAAAGATGCCATTGCCCCAGACAATAGGAAGCAATTTCAAGATCATGATGACCACATTCCTGAGAGATGGAGTGGGTGGTTTTTGATTATTCAGTGGATTACAGATGTTTGCCGTCTTTAGGAGGTTTGATTGCAAGATGTTATTGATCATAGTCAGGGAAAAAATAAGCAAAGGAAGTTAGATTCAGGAATCTTTTTTTGAAAAGAAAAAAGAGAGGATATAGGAATGATAGGATAAAAGGGTAAATTATTGAATCTACTTTTAAACTAAAAGCAACTACTAATCTCAAATATTTTACATTGGTATAAATTTTTGTATATTGATACAAATTTAAGATTATTTTTGTTACAAAATATTGTATACATGTTTCTACTCTTGTTTAAGGTATTGTACCTATGCAGATAATTTAAAAATGTAATGTAAAGTTCTAGTCTTTGAAAGCTACTATTTCAGACTGTTCAGGATAATTAAGAAATGCCGGTTAGTAGTTAGTCACCTTTTACAATCAAACTTGTAGTCATGTTAGGTATGTTTTCAAGGTCAAACAGATTTATTTTAGATAGATAGGTGGTCTTCAAATACTTCAAGGATCTGCAGAATATGACATTTAAAATATTTTAATAACATGAGATTTTTCACAACAGTGAGGTAATGTCTACTCCTGGCAGCATCAATAGACTTCAGAGAAGAAGATGGGCATTGAAGAACCTCCATATGGAGTTTTCTCTCATTGTGGCAAAGTTAGCCACTGGGCAAGAACCTGCCCTTACTTCGACTGCTGACAATATGCTGTCCATACTGGACAAGCAGAACACAAAGGAAATTGACTACTGAACTTTGCTAAGACAAGATAGGCCAGTCCTTCAAAATCCCTGCCTCACAGAAAAGTCTGTCAGATATTCTAGACCTGTAGGCAAAAGATGGATGCCCAACATTGCAGAGGAACCCTGGGTGACTGTCCAGGCAGCCAGCTGTTTCTGTCATTTCTATAGTTTTGGAAGTTGCTTGTTCTGCACTTCCTGTTTACTTAGGTAATATTGTTTCCTTCTTGGGCATTGCAGAATATTATTTTAAAGTATGTTGCATTTTTTCCTACTGTCTTGCTAATAATGCAAAGATGTGTTACATTTGTTTGATTAATAAAATTAACCTACAAGCAGGAGGCTGAGTCAGCAAGTAGCTGACAGGAAGTGGTAGGGAGGAACCATGTATAGCTCGGGTTCTTAGTTGAGGGCTGAGCAGAAGGGTGCCAGTTTTTTGGAAGATACAACCAAAGGGAGAAGGTTAACTACTTACTATTCATCCTCTGTGAGCAAGCAGAATTCCATCTCAACCTCTGAATGGTGAATTATTTAGAGGGATTGAGATCTAGATAACGTTGCCCTTAACAGCTTTAATAGAGTCAGTGCCTGAGGGAACAGAATTCCCTCAGGCTGTGGCCTTTGCAGCCAAATGCTGCTGGTAGCATCTGAGTTGCAGTTGTTGATTAGGACGGTCACTATAAACAGTAAAAAAGCAGGCAACAACACTTGGGTCCTGCTGGAGGTTGAAGACTAGGTAGTTATACCATTTTCTTTGTTACTAAATTCAGAAAAGAAACTTACAAAAGAGATGTAAAGTTTACAAGTTTAAGATACATGATAGCAAGCTGGGCTAAGGTGGTGCACACCTTTAATCCCAGCACTTGGGAGGCAGACCAGGCAGATCTCTGTGAATTTGAGGCCAGCCTGGTCTACAGAGTGAGATCCAGGACAGGTACCAAAGCTACACAGAGAAACCTTGTCTCAAAAAACCAAAAAAAAAAAAAAAAAAAAAAAAAAAAGATACATAAAAGCTTAAGTTGTTTATATAAAATTTTTTAAGGTCTAAAAGGATATTTTTAGGCTGGTAGTACAAGTTCTGATAGAAAGTGGTTTAGGAAGAAAACTTTGGACTCACCTAGATGGGATAGGTAGTAGAATATTTTCTCAGAATTTGCCAAATACAAATAGACTGGATGTTGTGAATATAATTCTTACCTGATAATTGTTCTTATTGAATATAGTTTTACTGTGTTAGAGTTAAAAAAAACTTTTAAAATTTAGACATAAAGGGGAAATGTTGTGGAATATTTGATCACACTGTGAACCCCTGAGACTGTGCTAATAAAATCAACCTTGGGTCAGGGGATGAATCCAGTGACTAATTGACAGGAATTAGCCATAGAGAGTATGGAGGAGCCAGGAATTCAGACAGAGAGATGCACAGGAAGGGGTAGGGAGGGACTTAGAGATTCACAGTCTCAGTCATTTTAGTTTGGGATGAGTGCAGGGAGGCACTCTTGCTGGGTCTCTGGACAAAAAGGAAGCTCAGCGGGTTACTTCTCAGCTTCTCTGATCTATCAGGTTTTCACCCCAAAATCTGACTCCCAAGTCTTCACTGGTGAATAGAACATCTTAGTTAAAAAACAACACACACTGTGGTTTGAATATGAACCCCAGAGATCGTTAGTTGAAAATCATCCCTAATGCAGTAGTGTAGTCTTGGCTAGCCAGGAACTCACTGTGCAAACGTGAGTGGTCTGAAACCTGTTATATATCCCAGGCTGACCTCAAACTTAGGTGATCCTCCTGCCTCAGCCTCCCCAGTGCTGGGATTACAGGTGAGTGTCACTACATCTACTTCAGATACCCCAAATGTGAGCCGAGGTGACAAACTGAGTTGGGACCTGAGCATTTTCTGATGGAGAGTCGGGGGAGGAGGGAGGAGGGAGCGAGTTCTGCTCTCCCCACCCAGGTAATCAATTCTTCCTCCTAAGGACGTCGGGTGACCATCTGTGTACCTGGCAGTTTCTCTGGATAGACCCCTTTTCACAGTGCAGCGACCCACGAGAAAGAAACGGCTGTCGGGACTCAGCCCAGAGTGGTTCTTTCCATTGCCTCAGCCCCACTTGCAGGGGCTCTCCTCGGCCAACTTCCACTGAAATCCCAAACCTCTCCCTGCGCCCTGATCCCCACAGCTTTTCTCTCCTTGTGTCTCTGCGCGTCAAACCCCATTTCTGCGTCCGCCTCCTGGAAGATTGCTGATCCAGATTGCTGCCAACAGCTCGTCTTCCCCCATGGCCATAACATCTTGGCTTTGATTTATTTCCTGTCAGAGCTTGAGAAGTATGCAATTTTAATAAAGATGGCATTGATCGGGAAGCTAGGTCCTCCTCTGCAGGCCACACCAAGCTCATCTGTGGAACTATATATACATTGCCTCCCAGACCAGGGCTGAGTGAGGCAGCCAATGGCCTGGCAGAGGACAATTGTGGTACTAACACGTGCTTTGGGATGCGGTCCCTGTCACAGAGTCCCTAGTGGATGCTCATCATTGTCCACAAGGCCAGTTCATTCTACAAGGCAAAAAAAAAAAAAAAACTTGGTAGAAAGAATTGGAACGGTGACGTATTTGCCAAGTAGAATGGATCAATACCAGGATGTATGAGGAGGGCCGGGAGTGGGGAGTGGGGATCACTTAGGAGGAAATGTGCTGTGTGGATGAAGTCCAGGGCAGTCCCACTGGTCACTTGTAGCACGCCATAAGCACTGAGTGCTGGAAGTGCTCTTCAAGCGTTTCCCGGAGCCACTGAGAGCGGAGCTGCAGGGTATCCACGAGCTGGGGAGGATCAGTGGTGAAGTGTTTGCCTAGCCAACACAAGGCCCTGGTTCAAACCCCCAACACGGATGGGGCTTGGGGACCCACAGCCTCATAGCAGAGTTCGCAGGTACACGGCTGGATTTCAAACAGGTCCCTTCAAGTGACCATAGAAAAGCTGGGCTTGGTGGCACACGCCTGTAATTCCCGCACTTGGAAGGTTGAGTGCCAGCCAGCAAACTAGGCCACTCTGGGCTGCAAAGTGAGATCTGTCTTCAAACAAAGAAAAGCCTGAAGGAGTGGGGAAGGGCGTCAGGCCGCAGTGATGATGGGGAAGGGCGTCAGCCCGCAGTGATGATGGGGAAGGCCGTCAGCCTGCAGTGATGATGGGGAGGCCGTCAGCCCGCAGTGATGATGGGGAGGCCGTCAGCCCGCAGTGATGATGGGGAAGGCCGTCAGCCCGCAGTGATGATGGGGAGGCCGTCAGCCCGCAGTGATGATGGGGAGGCCGTCAGCCCGCAGTGATGATGGGGAGGCCGTCAGCCCGCAGTGATGATGGGGAAGGCCGTCAGCCTGCAGTGATGATGGGGAAGGCCGTCAGCCCGCAGTGATGATGGGGAGGCCGTCAGCCCGCAGTGATGATGGGGAAGGCCGTCAGCCCGCAGTGATGATGGGGAGGCCGTCAGCCCGCAGTGATGATGGGGAAGGCCGTCAGCCCGCAGTGATGATGGGGAGGCCGTCAGCCCGCAGTGATGGGGAAGGCCGTCAGCCCGCAGTGATGATGGGGAAGGCCGTCAGCCCGCAGTGATGATGGGGAGGCCGTCAGCCCGCAGTGATGGGGAAGGGCGTCAGCCCGCAGTGATGGGGAAGGCCGTCAGCCCGCAGTGATGGGGAAGGGCGTCAGCCCGCAGTGATGGGGAAGGCCGTCAGCCCACAGTGATGATGGGGAGGCCGTCAGCCCGCAGTGATGATGGGAAGGCCGTCAGCCTGCAGTGATGATGGGGAAGGGCGTCAGCCCGCAGTGATGATGGGGAGGCCGTCAGCCCGCAGTGATGATGGGGAGGCCGTCAGCCCGCAGTGATGATGGGGAAGGCCGTCAGCCTGCAGTGATGATGGGGAAGGGCGTCAGCCCGCAGTGATGATGGAGAAGGCCGTCAGCCCGCAGTGATGGTACGGAAGGCCGTTAGCCCGCAGTGATGGTGGGAATCGGCCATCGGGAAAGAAGCTCCTTTCCTCTCACCCTGCAGTGGAGACACACTCCACCATGGGAGTCTCTCAAAGCAAAATGTAGAAACCACTAATGGAGTCTCCCTTTTTTCTTTTTCTTTTTTTTTTTTAATTTTTAATGCCGAATGCCGTTTATTAAAGAAGGGAGGAGGTCTTAAATACAGGTTTACAGCACAATGGGAGAACCCCAGAGGGCAGAAGTTTGCACCGATGTTTTACAATCTTGCATCTAAGCTGTTAATGCCCAATGTGCAGGATACACAGACAAGGAACTTCCCTTAAGCATTCAGGAGGGTGGAATCCGGCAGGGAATTAACATTGGGAGGATATCAAGGTCAAGGTCAGCAAACAAGGCAACAGTTACCCAAAATGGGAGCCAGGACCCTGCAGGTCCCCCCTTTTACAAAAAGAAAAAAAAATGAGCTTATGACTTAGGTTGTGTGGGACATCGGTAGGTCACCTTACCTGTTATGGAGACTCCTGCCCAGGCCACACAGGCACTCTGTCTTAGGTTGGTGAGCGCCCCCCAGGCATTACCCGTCTCTGAATACTCATCATACAGGCTCAATTGTGTGTGAGCTGCAGAGTTAACTGCTGCCAAAGATCTCAAAGTGGCGCTGGACTTGCAGTCTGTGTGCTCAACACAGAAAAGACCAATAGAAGTCCTATCCCACCCATTATACACAGCAAAACAGAAGCAGAGAGAAGTTCTGTGACTTGCTTGGTGGTGACACAGGAAGTTAACAAAAAAGAGTTAGAACCCAGGACGTGGTCCAGGCCCTGTTCTGTTCTCTTCCTGTTGCAGGGCCACTCTCTCCAGAGTTTATCCTTTTTTTTAAAAAAATATATCAACTTCATGGTTAGTCAGGTCTGGCCCTGCATCAACAAGAAAACTGCTTCAGGCTGAGCTGCTTAGGGGGATGTGCCAGAGAGACTTCCAGGCTCTCAGTTCCTCTATGAGCTCCTACTCAGTTCTCAAACTTCCTAACACTATAACCCTTTAATCCAGTTCCTCATGTTGTGGCAACCCCCAACCATAAAATTATTCCATTGCTACTCATAACTGTAATTGTGCTCCTGCTAAGACTCCTAATGTAAATACCTGTGTTTTCCGATGGCCTCAGGCGCCCCCTGAGAAAGGGCTGTTTGATCTTCCCAGGGGCTTGTGACCCACATGTTGAGAACCACTGCTCTAACTGCCCATGGAAGTGGATTAAGTGACTGGCATTCCAGCACAGAGGCAGCATGGCAGGGCGGGAACAGCCTGGGCTCGGAAGCAGATGAGCCTGGCCTTGGGCCCCGGCTCCTTCCAGGCTCTCGGACATTCGACACTCTCCTGGAGCATGGATTCTGTGTCTGCTGGGGAGCACAGCACCTGCTTTGCCGGCTGCTTCCCGGGTGGAAATGACGTGAGTGGAGTCCCTACAGCTGGGGAGTGGAACAGGAGGCTAAGACTTGACCTGAGGGAGTTGGACGTGGTGACGGGAAAACGAGCGTGTGACAATGGAAAGACGACCCAGCTGTCTGCCCCATGGTACGGAATTCAGAAGAGGGGCCTCAGGCATGCGCAGAGTCAGGCTCCAGAGAGGACTGAGAAAAGAGGGCCGGCCTAACAACTGGGGGGAGGGTAGTGGACAGGGAGGTGACACAGGGGACCTGAAGAGGGGGTGAGAAGAGGTCAGGCCACAGAGGCAGCGGGAGTGGACTGTGGGGCTCTCAGAGAGAAGACAGAGGGGAGCACTGGGAGGCAGAGAGGCTCCAGAACCCGCCATGCTGGACCCACAGCACAGGCTCCCCGGGGCAGGAGGTGAACTCCCTCTCAACAGAGTCATTGTCTTGACTTGAACTCTGAACTCTCCTGAGGCTGAAGAGTAAGGGCAGGTTTCCTTAGTTTCATCTCTTAGGCCTGTACTGAAGTGTTTTATTTTGGTTTGTTTGTTTGTTTGAGACAGGGTCTCATTCTGCAGCACAGGCTGGCCTGGAGGTCTCTGGGGTCTTCCTGCCTCGGCTTCCAGAGTGCTGGGATTACGGGCATGAGTCACTGTACCATGAATTACCCTGGTGTTTTATGGGTGAAGAATCTAAGGCCTGAATGGCTTTAGGGGCTTTCCCACAGTCACGCAGCTGAGAAGTAGCAGAGCTGAACTTGAAGGCCAGGCCTTTGGGCTCCTCAGATGCTGCAGCTTTCCTGTTGGATGGCCCTGTGTCCTCTGATACTGGGCAGGCAGGTCACAGGTCACACAGCCAAGTTTGACTTCAAATAAACAGCAAGTGCTACACAGAATTCTTCCACCCTGAGCACACACTGAAATCATCCGGGGAGCCCGAGAAGAAGGAATGGTGACTCCCGGGCTCCAGGATGTCACTGAACCCGGAATCCAGGGCTGGCTGGCCTCACTGAGTTTGAAAAGTCCCAGATGACTAGCATGCAGCCAGACTGTGAATCACCGAGCCAGGGCATCGACACCAACAGGTCAGTCCCCACGATGGCGTGCCTTGGTGATCTTGAGTGGCAGGCCATCTGTGCGGTCCACAGGCCCTTCTGTGCACGCTTCATTGGCAGGCGGCTCTCTCCCACCTCTCTCCCTCTCTGCCACATTGCCTTCTGATTTGGTCTTCAGACTCTTGGTGATGACTAATTAATCCTCCGGAAGCATCCAAGAAGACCTGCTTGTGGGTGAGCCATCTGGAGCTCCTCTTCACTGGACTTGGACTCTGGGGAAGAAGAGGGAGGAGGGTGAGGGATGACTCATCTTTCAGAAGAAACGAGACCATTGTGTCTCCACGAACGAGGAAGGCTGTGGTTTCAGGGGTTCTAACTTTCTTCCTGGCTTTCCGGTGGCTCTAGATGGGGTCTTCTCTCTTCTGTACACTCATGTCCACACTTGCCCTGTAGATAGGAAGGTGGAGACATTCCAGGTTACCTCTGTTGCCTTTCACAAAGTGAACCTGGTTTGTCTTTGACGATGTGCACCATAGAAAGCTCTGAGGACTTCAGAGCTCACTTGCATGACATCTTTTCTGGTAATAGTCTCTTTTATAAATGGGGTGGTGGGGAGAAAGCCTGGGATCATCAACTACGTATTAAATGCCTGCTCTAAGACAGAGAGAGTCTTAGAACTCTGCCTAGTTTCCCTTTCACTCTGTCTCAAAAAATAAAGCAAATGAAGGGTGGTTACAGAGGCTGTCAGCCACCACCCTCTGTGGACCAGGGTCTTAGCCCACGGCCCCTCTTCCTCAAGGAGGTGGGTGCCATTTTGAGTCGCTCACAGACCAAGACTTGTGAATATCAAGTACAGAATGGCAAACCCCTATTTTAAATGGGCAGGGTTTTATACTCTGAAACTCAAGGCGCACTGGCCTTGCTTTCTGGAGAGAGAGAGAGAGAGAGAGAGAGAGAGAGAGAGAGAGAGAGAGAGAGAGAGAGAGAGGCGGCACAGAGTAGAATAAGTGGGAAGTGGGAAGGATCCAGGAGGAGATGGGAGAGGGGAACCCTGATCAGAATATACTGTATGAAAAAAATTTTTCAGAACAACATTTTTTAAATATGGGTAAGGAAAAGCAAGGGGATTTTATAAACTGTAGGACAGGGCCTGGGTGGGGCTAGCCTGTGCAAAGCCCAATGTTGGAACCTCAGCACAGCAAATAGGTTCAATAGGGGCATCAGGATTCTCCAGAGAGATTCTAAAACTGTGGAATTGCTGGAACCACAAAGTGGTTCCCACCAGAGGGATAGGCCCAAGAATTAGCATGTCTAACAAGCTCCCACATGCCTGTCGTTCAGGCCTTGGGAGAAGAAGAGGGAGAATCCAGAGTTTAAGTCATCCTCAGCTACACAGAGTTGGAGGCCAGCTTGGGCCAGCTGACACCGTCTCAGAAAAGAGAAAACAAATGGAGAGGAGCCGCTGTGGTGATGTGCTTAGACACCTCAGCACTTGGGAGGCAGAGGCGGGAAGACCAGGAAGTGGAGCCAACCTGAGCCTTATAACAAGGCACTCTCAAAACAAGAACCACTAAGCTCCTAAGTACTAGAACAAGAAAATGCAAATCATTACTTCCATGGTTCCTTACACCAGGGACCCTCCGGTCACTGCTTAGCAGCTCTCTGGGGAGTGACAGTTATTTAATGAAGAAAGGTAGATTCTTGGCTCCTAACTACTGATGTCTAGTAACATGCCATAAGTAATACCTAGTAATAGTGTGTGTGTGCGCGCGCGCACACACACACACACACACACACACACACACACACACACACACACACACTAGGGAGGGCTTGAGGAAGAGAGAGGTCTTGTGACTATCAAAAGCTTGGCTTTAGGTCTTAAAAGTTCAAGTCCCCGAGACTGGGAATACTAGGTTTCTGCCAGACACCAGGGTCAGAAAACCAAATGGTGTGACCTGTTTGTGTACATGAGGGCAGAACCCGCCCCATCCACTGTTTGAAGACTGAATGGTGGCTTTCGAGCTGCTGGGACCGAGTTGAGCGCTTGCCACAGGGACAGGCTGTTCTGAAGAACAGAAATATTTACCATCTGGTCCTTTAGAGAAAGACATTGCCAGAAACCATAGAGTGTGTACAATGTGGGGTGGTATAGAGAGATGGAGGGGACAGGAAGTGGAAAAGGCAGTTTTCCCATCCCTGAAAAGGGAGCTGAAGGACTCTCTACCAGCTGGTGGGAATGCAGAGGGCCATCAGGTCAGGACAAGATGACAGCCTCTCGGTATCTGTCCCAGTCTGCCTCACTGCTGCTGATGAAACTCCACGACCAGAAGCAACTTGGTAAAGCAAAGAGTTTATTTGGCTTGTAGCTTGCAATCCATCGTTGGGAAAGTCAGGGCAAGCTGAACACAGACACAGACACCACAAAGGAATGACGCTCACTGGCTTGCTCCCCATGCCTTGCTCAGCTGCTGCCCAGGGGTGGCACCACTCACAGTGGCCTGAGCCCTCTCCCATCAACCGTCAATCATGAAGATGCCCCGTAGGCTTGCCTACAGGCCAGCTGAATGGTGCCTTTTCCCAACTGAGGTTCCCTCCTCCTCAATGCTCCTCACTTGTATCAGCTCTGTCACCCCATCCAACCAGCAGTCACCACGATGAGGACAAGAGCTGGGCCGTCGAGATGGACAGGTGGAAAAGGTGCTTGCCGGTAACCCTAACTACCTGGGTAACCCAGGACTCACTGGTGGACAGAAGGAACTGACTCCTGCAAGTTGTCCTCTGACCTCCACGGGTACAGTGCTACACACATCTGCATGAAGCAAACAAACAAACAATAAATAAATACAATAAATTCCGGTTTTAAGTTTCCAACTTCCTATAGACATCCTGTCGGTGGGTCAGCCTCTGTGGAGATGCTCTTGCCCCACAGGTTTCTGGAACGGGAAGAGTGGAGCAAGTGAGAGGCAGACCATCTGTGGGTCCCCAGGAAAGACTTTGTACTTGGACAGGCCTGTCCCAGCTGGTGTCCACACACCGTGGAGTCGGCCTCCGGCACACATCGGGCACTTAAAGCCTTTGCTTTTTATCATCAAGAGGACATAGCCTCTGTGCCACTACTGTGGATGGATTCATTCTCCAGTGCAATAAGCAGGCATTGCACCCATTTCACAGATGCAAACCTGCCCCTTGGAGGTCTTAGAAAACTAGCTTGCAGTGAGTCCATATTTTAAGGAACAGGCAAAGCCCTTGGCTGCCAGCGGGGGTCGAGTGGCTGCCATGGCGGCTTCCCGGGACTCCCTCCTGCTGGACCACGAGCGTTTGGAAAGAGAAGTAATGACAGGGGACAGCGAAGGTCTGCCGTCACACTGCTCTTGCCGTCTGTGACCCCAGCGTCTCGCTCACGGTCTTTTTCTTCCACAAGCCAGCTTTCAGTTGGTTCGTCTCTTGCATCTGGAGGACTCGAGACTCTCGGCCTTCGCCCTTGACCTCTGCATGACTGCAGCTGACCACGTTGGCTGAGCCCTTCCCTTCTTGCCGTCCTCATCCTGATTGGTTTGGTGAGCAGCGTAAGGGGCTTCCCAACCCCATGTACACAGCGGGCTCCTTGCAATTGGGTGCAAACACACGCAGGTGAGCTGGACACTTGTGCAGAGGTTTGCTGGCCTCACAGCTCCCACGTGCTAGGCCGTCGTGGATGAGGGTAGTCTTCAACCCGAGACAGTGTTAATGTCCGTCACACCTCCCTCAGCCATGGGGAAGCCGAATCTTAAATAAAGAACTTACAATTGCCTCAGAGTGATTCAGTGGCATCAGGATAAAAACAGCCCTGGGTCCTATTCTTTAAAACATCACTGTATTACAACATTGACAGTATTTTTCGATCTCTAGTGCTGTTTCTTGAAGAGATGTAACCTCTGAGTGTCTCAGAAACCCGTCCCTGAGAGTCCTAACTCTATTGCAGGACACCCATCTCTTTCTCCAGATCCTCTGCAAAGCTCCCTCCCGCCAAGGATGCATGGATGTCAGCTCTCACTGACCTGCTCTCCTGCCTTCTTTCCCGAGCCTCACTCAAAGTACAAATAGCCTTTTGGTTGGTTGTTTCCCGGCCCTTTACAGTTCCAGTCCTTGGGCACTGCCCTCAACAGACACTCCAAGGCAGTGGTTCTTAACCTGTGGGTTGAGAGCCCTTGGGTGTGGTCGAATCACCCTTTCAGAGAGGTTACCTAGGACCATCTGCATATCAGATATTTACATTGTGATTCATAACAGTAGCAAAATTACAGTGATGAAGTAGCAATGAAAATAACTTTATGGTTGGAGTCACCACAACATGAGGAACTGTGTTAATGGGTCACCACATCAGGAAGGTTGAGAACCGCTGCTCTAAGGGCTTGGCGTGGACCCTCCTTCGAAGGTGTGCATGCAGATGTGGGCATGCACACAGTACTTGGGTCATTAGATTTTGTGTGAGTCTGTCTTAGAGTTGGTTGTCACTGTGAGGCTAAGTGCTAGAGAAACAGGTGTGCACATGAATGCATGGAAGGGATGGGATGGAGCAAGACAGCCAGCCAATGCTGTCATGGTCCCCTGGGCTGTGAGATTTGGATGGTGCCTGGTGACGTGGGAATCAGAGGTTGAGTGAGGAGGAGCCTGAGAAGAAATGTCCTGAATAGAGTCTGAGCCTGCTTGGCTGTAGACTATGGGAGAGAGAAAAGAATCAAAGATGCCCAGCCATTAAGCTAGAGCAGGCTGGGGCAGGGGGACAGCAGTAGTGGGCAAAAGGAGGCAGGGCTGCCACACACAGCCAGGCACACCTCGGGGCACTCGTCACACTTCCCTGCTGGGTACAGCTTTTTCACAGGCTAGATGCAAGGGGCAGTCCTTGGAGAAGTAGGCTCTTCTACAGCATGCAACAGAACTCCCTAATGGAGCCCCTGCTGTGGGATGGTCTGTATGTCAAATTACTTTGGTTGGTCAATAAATAAAACACTGATTGGCCAGTGGCTAGGCAGGAAGTATAGGCGGGACTAACAGAGAGGAGAAAAGAAAGAACAGGAAGGCAGAAGGAGACACTGCCAACCACCAAGAAGCATGTGAAGACGCCGGTAAGCCACGAGCCGCGTGGCAGGGTATAGATTTATGGAAATGGATTGATTTAAGCTATAAGAACAGTTAGCAAGAAGCCTGCCACAGCCATACAGTTTGTAAGCAATATAAGTCTCTGTGTTTACTTGGTTGGGTCTGAGCGGCTGTGGGACTGGTGGGTGACAGAGATTTGTCCTGACTGTGGGCAAGGCAGGAAAACTCTAGCTACAAGCCCCTTCCCATCCATCCATCCTGAGAAACGCCTTTCAGAGGCAGCAGCCCTAGCCTGTCTGGAGCTGTGAGCATCTCTGACGGGACACACACTGAGGGGTGCAGATCTACACAACGGGTTTCTTTTGATGATTGGCTGGTATAATTATGGAGGCTGAAAAGTCCCAGGGACCTGCCATCTGCCTGCTAGAGTAGTGACTCCCCTGGCTGAAGATAATACTGCTGCAGCTCAAATAGAAAGACATGTGTCTGCTCCTTTGTCCCACTAGGACCCCCAGAAGATTGCTGATGCCCACCCATATCCTTGAGAGTGATACTAATGCTCAGACTATCAGCTCACAGGCTACTTTCCAGATCCTCCCCCACAAATGACCCATGACCACAGATACCATGAGCTATCTGGCATGCCTTAGCCCAGTTTAGTTGACATAAAATTAACCATCACAGGGCCTTCCAAAGCAGTCAGAAGTTATGCCTCCTTCTGAGAGGTTGTCACATGGAGAACTATGCGTGTGAAGCTCACACTGGACAAAGGGGCCATCTTCATTCATAAAGCCCAAGCCGCAGTGCAGTATGGGGCCTTGACCAGCCCCTCACTTGGAAATCCCCCAGTTACATATGAATGGAAACCCCAGAACCTAACAATGCAGGTGGAGGAACTGGCGGGCAGGAACTTGAGGTGTGGAACCCACCACATTTACATGAGGCTTGGCGGCAGGACCCACCCGGTAATAACACTGTCGCTTTGCAAGGCTCTTCTCATCATTTCTGGGGGCCAATGCGGCACCCAGCCCAGAGGTCAATGCTTCTTTGTGTGTTTACATCTCGTAACTCTGGGGCTGCTGTGACCAGTAAGCTTGGGATGGGCCTTTGTGAAATCCAGGGCGATCCAGTTTGCTCACCCACGTATCTGCATCAGAGTTGCGAAAGTCCTTTGCACTTAGCTGTGAAAACCAAAGGAGAAGCCACTTCTGCAGAGCCTAAGAGCCATCTTCACCCCCACCCCCTGCCCCTTGAACCTGGGTGTGTTCTGTGGTCTAGCCTAGAGGTACGGTCATGGCTGGAAGGCCTGTGGAAGCAAACACACACTGTATACGTTCTCATCAAGCCTGTTTTGTAGCAGCAAGGCTTGAGTTCACTGTTGAACTGCTCAATGCCTCATCTGAAGATGAGATGAATCAAGAGTCCTTCATCTGCTATGCAGGTCACCGGAGAGCAACTGTGTGTAAAGAACTGTATGGGTGTCACAGCTCAGACGAGTCTGCAAGTTCCTTTCGGCAGGGCTGGGTGGGGTAGTGAGGGGTGAAGATGGCTTTGTCACATGAGGGCAGGAAAGGGGCCAGCACTACGGGGCAAAGGCCCCGAGAGCTATGACAGGGAGTGTCCAGGTGAGGCTGACCCTGTGGAGTCCAGCTGGGAAAGCACACGGTAGGTGTTGTTCTAGAAAGCGAGACCACAGATTCGGGATTTAGATGGCAGAGGCGGACTCCTCGGTCTCTGCTTATTTTCCCTCTTCGAAGTCCACAGCAGAACATCAACCTCCTCCCCAGCCCATTGTCTTCTGAGGCCTCCTTCCTACCGTCGTCCTGCACGTTACTGCATTTTCCTAAGTTCCCCTGAGAACTGTGACCCGGATGGGCTCCCATCAGTCACAGGGAGCCCCCCTTAGGACACAGTCTTGACTTCCTGAGCACCCCGAGCAGTGAGATGCCACCCCAGTCCCGGGGTTTCCTGATCGGTGCCAATGGAGTTATCCAGCGACTGTCCTCACAGTAAATAAGCTCAGTCTCATCGGGAGCTCCCAGAACAGTGTGACCAAACCTTGGAGCTGGCTCAGTCAGGGGGCAAAGGTCACAAGAGCGTGTGTGTGTGTGTGTGTGTGTGTGTGTGTGTGTGTGTGTGTGTGTCCCCATACCCCATTCTAATCTGCTGCGTGCGAAGGACTTGAAAGCGAGAAGATGTGTGTGTTTTGGGGCATCCTGGAGCAGGCCCCCTGCCGAAAGACACAGTTTCAGGGTCCTGGAGAAAAGCCACTTCTGTGGTAGATAGTCACTGATACAAAAAGAGAGTAAGATTTGGATGTTCAACCCTGAGAGGGCTGTCGACCCCGAACCTCTCCCCTCAAGCCTCAGGGATGGATGCAGAAGAGGAGTAGAGCACACAGGAGCTGGAGGTGATGGGTGGCTTCAAGGGGACGGCATTTTCCAGCTCTAACAGGGCAGGTGCACACTGAACTCACAGATATCACGACAGTGTGCACAAGACCTGCGCAAGTTCAAGACAGACACAGTCCCAGCACGGAAACGGGGAAGTGGGCGTGAAGTCCCACCCCAACTAAGGAGCTATTGCAACTGGTAGATTCCGAAGGGGAGAGGGAAGGGCAGTTTCTTCAGTGGAGTGTTGCTGGTATCAGCCACACTCCAGGGTGCCCTGTGCTCGGGAGTAGTCAGCCAACACAGACAGGACACCATAGGTTTTGGTTTTGTTTGTCTAGAGTGTCAAAGGACATGAAGTTGGGGGATAGGGAGGTGAGAAAGGGTCTGGAAGGAATTGGGGGAGGGGAATAATATGGTCAAGTATGTTGCATGAAATTCTCAAAGAATAATTTGTTTTAAAGATCACAAAGAAAAAATAAATCAATAAAGCCGTATGGCCAAATCTTGCTGTGTTGGTTGCCTTGTCCAAGGACATAGGGGCTGGCTAACAGCAGCGAGGCCCTGTTCTGGGCTCCGGAAGCAGCCTCTGCATAAACACAAACTTCATTTGGGGACCAAACAGAAGGCCCCAGGAGCAGAGAGTTAGATCAGGAACACTTATTGTGACTTGGCATCATAATGCTGAACCCAGGGAGTGTAGACTCAAGGATGGTGTACAGGAGATTTTTATTTCATCCTCACTCTGCCCCCGAAGCAGAGGGCTTCCCAGTCCACGGGTGTCACAGTTGGTGCAGCAGCAGCAGCAGCAGAGCTACAGCAGCGGTGACAGCCCAGTGGCCCTCGCTGCCAAAGCCACCAGCCTTGAGCTGAGCAAAGCCTTGTGTCTGCTCTGCCATAGGCTGAACCATAAACCTAGGCCTTAATCCGAGAGGACAGTGGTTTGTTTTAAAATATACTTTAGATTAAAAGGCAGAAAAGCAAGCAATTTACATCTCCAGACACTTCTAGATAAAAACCTGCTGATGGGGTGGGAGTAACGGCTCAGTGGATCAGAACCGACAGAGGAGCCAGCACCCGTGAGGGAGCTCACAGGCACCGCACCTCCAGTTCCAGGGGAGCTGCCAAGTCTGACCCCTACAGGCTTCTGCACTGACATGCACACACCCCTACAGACAGACAGACAGACAGAACACAAACACACACACACACCTACAGACAGACAGACAGAACACACACACACACACCTACAGACAGACAGACAGACAGAACACACACACACACACCTACAGACAGACAGACAGACAGAACACACACACACACCTACAGACAGACAGACAGAACATACACACACACCCCTACAGACAGACAGACAGACAGAACACACACACACCCCTACAGACAGACAGACAGAACATACACACACACCCCTACAGACAGACAGACAGACAGAACACACACACACCCCTACAGACAGACAGACAGAACATATACACACACCCCTACAGACAGACAGAACATACACACACACCCCTACAGACAGACAGAACATACACACACACCCCTACAGGCAGACAGACAGACAGAACACACACACCCCTACAGACAGACAAACAGAACACACACACACACACACACACACTGCTACAGACAGACAGAACACACACACATACCCCTACAGACAGACAGACAGAACACACACACACACCTACAGACAGACAGACAGAACATACACACACACACCCCTACAGACAGACAGACAGAACACACACACCCCTACAGACAGACAGACAGACAGAACACACACACACACACTTATAGACAGATAGAACACACACATACACACACATACCCCTACATATAGACAGACCACACATACACACATACAGACACACCTGTAGACAGACCACACACACACACACACACACACACACACACACACACACACACACACACACTTAAAAAATAAAACTTTTACATGAAGAGCACCTGGAAAAACAAGCTGAAAAAAAATAAGCCATGCTGCAGATGAAGGCCACGAGGCGCAGAAGGCTGCAAAGGAGAGCTGTGTCTTCTGCACTCCAGCAGCTGTAGTGACGTAATTCTCTCTACATTTAGACAAGACATAGATTCAGTTCTTCTTCAAGGCAGGTGACGGGAGCAGGGTGGCAATGGCAATGCCTTATGAGGCAGACATCTGGACCCCCAATTCCATGTGACATACTCTAGACCATCATCAGGCACCAGCATCCTTGCTTGATCCTAGTCAAAGCCCCATGAGGTAGATGCTATTCTAATCAGCCCCATTGTGCAAGATAAAAACAAAAGCCCACAACAGAGGCTTTCAATGGGTGAGCACATAAATGAATATGTGCTTCATCGGTGGAATATTATTATCAAAATTAAAACAGTCAAAAGACATGGAGAGAAACCTAACTGAATGTTGCTAAGGGAATGAGGCTCAATGACGAGTGTGAGTATGCTCATGAGTCCAACATGGAACATTCTGGGATAGGTGAAGCTTACAGAGACTAGAAACAGTCTACACTCTCCAGAGGCTGGGGGACAAAGATGGAGAGGGCAGGTTTTCTGAGCTACTGCCCATTGGACTGTGACAGCGGCCTACACCATCTGCACCCGTCAAAGCCTGTAGACTGGCCCCAAAAGAGAACTCACATGTCAACTATGAACTTTCGGCAACAGGCCACAGACGTGCTCAGTCATGATCTGTCAGGTGGAAAAATGAACAAGGCCAGCTAATGGGAGACCCTACCACATTCTGCCAGCAGGAGCAGGTGAATCGGGGTCCAAATCACAGCACAGCCCTGGGCAGTGGGTGGCCCAGGAATGAGTGTGTCACCAGTCCTCAATAGAGACAAAACAGCAGGCCGGATGCTAGAACACACTAGAGTGGACTCCTCACTGCAACATTGAAACACTTGTACCCAGTGACAGACACTGTCCTCCCTCTCTCTTAGGTCTCCTCCAGCCCACAATCCAACATCAACACCTCCAAGGTGACATCAGACGTTATCCTCTGAGACTTCTCTCCAGGGTGCAACTAGTGTGTGAACTATTCTGATAATCCAGGGCCCATGCCATGCTGGTGGCTTAATATCTTGAACTTGACCACTGACTGAGTCTACCAGGGAGAATTCTAAGAAAACCTCTGCCCTGGATTAAGGCGGGGAGAGAGGTAATGTGGCTTTTTGCTTGCTTCCTTTCTTCCTGCCTTAACAATGTCGGGTGGCACTGTGGCAGCCATCTTGTGATCATCAAGTAACAAGCCAATGAGATGATAAATAGAGTCTGGGTCCTTGATTGTGCTAGTGATGAGTTGCCTTCTCTCTAGATGCCTCAGTCCACATGATGGCTAAATACCTTTTGTGGAAGAATTAATTTTGTTGTTGCTGTGCCTTTTGGGTTAACACATCTTAAATGATAGAGAGGCAAGTTGAACGAGCCAAGGACTAACGATGGCACTGGGTGCTGTGTGGGAAGCCTGTGCTAAATAACTTGCTTGTCATGTAAGTTCCCAGTCAGCTTGGAAGGAGGCGTGTGAAAAGGAAAGCAGGACTTAGGGAGGCCAAAGACTGTACTCAAGCTCGGGCAAGCAGCAAGCAGGAAAGCCCCAGCATGCTTCCCATCAGGCTTTCCTATTGTAAATCCCCTCCTCACATTGCTCAGTGTCCTTGTATCAGTCAGCCTTGAGTCATTACAAACACACCCCACAGAAGAGATGTACAAAGTAAAGAGAGATGCATTTGACTCACTGCTGTGGGATGGTCTTTCTGTAGGCTGTGAATATGTGTTGCTCTCATTGGTTGATAAATAAAGCTGTGTTGGCAAATAGCCAGGCAGAATAAGGTTAGGGATTCATTCAAACTGAAGACGGAGATGAAGAAAGACAAAGTCAAGCAGACACCAGCCAGCCTCCAAGGAAGCAAGACATGTAGAAAATGAGGCAACAAGCCATGAACCACCACATGGCAAAGCATAGATAAGAAATATGGGTTAATTAAAATGTAAGAGCTAGTTAGTAATAAGCCTGAGCCATTGGCCAAGCATTTATAATCAATATAAGCCTCTAAATGGTTATTTGGGAATAGGCAGGTGGAAAAGAACTGTCTGTTTACAACTCACAGTTCTGCAGGCTCAAGCCTAAGGCTGGGTGTTCTTTTTGCCCTGTGCTTCTGATCAGAGCCACCACACACACCTCAAGTCAAACTGAGGACCCAAGACTGTCTGCCCACAATCCCTATGAGGTCCCCCGATGCCCCATCCCAACCTAGACTTCCCACAAAGGCCTACATTTTGAAGATGTCACACCACTTTTCAATACTGACGCCCTGGGGATCAAGCCTTTTCCACACCTTGGACCTTGGAAACCATGACCTTCAGCCTTCCACTGTGGACTCACACCAGAGACCCCCTCATGAGCTGCCCTATCTCCACATGGGGCTGTGGTTGCATCGTTGGTTTCCTTTATTCAGCTTCTTTTATTGGGGGCTCCCAAAACTCCTCCTACTGGTTCACCCCACAGAGCTGATCTGTAAGGAAACCAGACTAAGAATACTTGTGTGAGTGTGCATGTTCATGTAGTGCATGTACATGTTTGTGTGGGTGTGTGCATGTGGGTATTTGCTCATGTATATGTATTGTAGGCCAGAGGTCAACTTTGGGCAGCCCTCTTTTCCATTTCATTTCAAAAACTTTTAATCTCTCTCTCTCTCTCTCTCTCTCTAGATATATATATATCTTTTCTATCTCTCTTTCTGTGTGTGTGCGTGCATGTGTGTTTGCATGAGGACCTGAATTTAGATTCCCAGTGCCCGTGTAAAATATGGGTGCTGTCTGTGCCTGTAGCTCCAGCTCTGGGGAGGACAGAGATAAGCCAATCCCTGGTTCTCACCAACCAGCTTGCTTAGCCCAATAGATGAGCTCAAGACTCAGTTAGAGACCCTATCTCAAAAAACAAGGAACAAGGCCTGGTGAGATGGCGTAGCAGGTAGACACACATGGTGCCAAATCCAGTGGGGCTTTGATCTCTGGTACCCATGTGGCTGAAGGAGAGAATTGACTACCACAAGTTGTCCTCTGACCTCCATGTATCAGGGTCTGGGTCTGCACACACGCACATGCACCCATTCTCAGTTCTGGCAACACAAGCCTCCCTCTTTCCACTGCTCAGAGGAGGTACAGCTATTTCCAGTTGTTTCCAATCTGGTGGGTCAGGTCACTCCATTCGCATGCACTGCGCTCTGCTGAGTTTGGGGGTTCAGAAGCTTGTGGTCCTATGAGTCTCTGAATCATCCTTTTTATTTAATTTCTTATCTATCTTCTCTCCACCCCTTTCCCCCTTCTTCCCCTATATTTTTAGAAATTGTGAAGAGTTCTTTATGGATGATTATTAGTGTGTGTGTGTGTGTGTGTGTGTGTGTGTGTGTGTGCTCGCGCACAGGCTGTGGTCAGAGGATAACTGGAGAGTCAGTTCTCTCCTCCCACCACGTGGGCACCTGGACTCAAACTCGGTTCGTCAGGCTTGCACAGCAGGTGCTTTTACCTGCTGAGCCCTCTCAGGGGCCCCACATTCTCATACATGATGCGTGATTCTCTTGGAAGACCTCTGTCCCCCAGCTTGAGAAAATTGTTTTCACCCCATACTCCCCATGTTCACTGGGGCTGAAAATCTTGGTAACAGATCTGCTTGGAGTCTGGAGGGGGAGCTGCTGGGGCGTGGGAGGATCTGGAAGAACACAGTCAGTTGTGAGCAGGAGCCACAGACCCGCTGTGGTCTTGCTCCTGTGCTCTTGGTGACCTGGCGGCTATTCTGTCACTGAGGTCTAGGAGTGAGAGCCACGGAGGGGGTTTCAGAGGAAGGTGGAGCCACTGAAGCCCAGCTTCCTCACTTTACTGACTAGATCTCCAGAGACTCTCTCTTGGGGTCCACCCTAACCCAAATGTAGAGGGAGGAGGATTTGGGGAAATGTAGTCCATCCGAGATAGGATCCTCCTCTGATCTTGTTTAATACTCACATAGCATCTGTAAAATGACCACGTGCAGGCTGCTATTCTTAGCACTCTGTGGCTTCCTCGGTTATTAATATGACCCTTTGAGGTGATATTATCATTAACGACCATGCTGTACATATGGAAAAACAGACCTTGAAGCCCCACAGCTGTGTGGCAGTGGTGGGCTTCGAACCCTGTACAGGAGCACCTCCGCCATGCCTTGTGCACAGGGCCAGCCCCTGCAGACGGCCATTTAGAGGTGAAGGTGAAAATCAGGGAAAAGGCTGCCTTTGTTGATCAACTGGATTTTTATTTGGAACTTCTTCAGTGGAAGAGACCTCATGACTTTTTTTATTAATTTTTTTTCCATTGAGGACCCTGCATTCCCCTGGGGGAGGGAGGATCTTATCCAGGCCACATCCCGCCAGCTGCTGAGTCTTTTGGACTGGAGAAGGGCTCGAGGCTACATTTCCTAGAAGTTCTCAGTTTAGAAACCACCTCTGCTAAGGGATCCCACTTTGGCACTCACTGCTGTCCGTCACAGGAAGCTCTCAGGGGCCTCAGGAGCACAGCATTGTCCCAACCTTGCTAAACTGTCACTGCCAGCGAGACTGGGATCAGCCCTGGGGCCATCAGTGCCCCCTCTGAGCCAGGGACTGGTCAGATCAGCAAAAGTTGGAGCCAGAAGACAGGCACCTGGGAGGCGGGGGTGGGGGGTGGGGTGGGGTTCTCTGTCTGCTGACTCCAGTTCCCCACAGGATGCCTTTGCTAAGCCTCAGAGCTGCTGACAGCGCCACTCTGTGTCAGTAGATAAAGGGAATCTTCAAAACGGTCACACCCACAGATTCCCAGCTCTGCATACTGGTGCAAGCGCGCGCTCTCTCTCTCTCTGCCTTGACCACCAACCACCCAGTGTCACCTCTGGTCGGCATGCTGGGAATCGGGGCCCCAAGTGTGATGAGGACAGTAGGTCTAAGGAGAGCTTCCTGTGCCTGCCAATGGCAAAGAGCCCATGGTCCCTGCAGATGAGCTCCCTCGGGGTGGAAGTCCCCGGTGGCTTTCAGAAACCTGTTCCCTACCTAGTGTTCAAAACCAGGCTGTGCTCTGGCTGCAGAGAGGCTGGATGTAAGCATTTGGGGGAGAGCCCTGCAGTGACCCTTGTCAGGAATCCCACTCCCAGCCTCCGTGACCTCAGCCTCCAGGCAGCTGTCCTTTCTCCCTGTCTCCTCAGTTAGATGCTTAGGGCTTAGAGGCGGCTGCCTTTGAGGAGAGGTACTAATGGCCCCTGGTATTTAAACCTGGGCTGTCTAATCAGTGTCGTGAACAAACATTGCTGAAAAGAATCGGAACAGAAACCCCTGGGAGGAGCCTGTGTCTGCAGAGACTGACGACCCACTGGATTCTCAGTACTGTGGAGAGAATGGAGATGTGCAGGTCCGGAGGCTAATTACTTTATCTTAACCTAGTGTTAGCCCTCTGGGAAAGCCATGCCTGGCCCACACAGTGTCTGAACTAACACTTTGTTACAATAAATAAAAACCTCTTAGAGGCTATTAACTTAGCAGAACGCTAGCTCCCACCAAACCAAGAGTTACAAACGTCATCAGATAACATCCTAGGCCTGAAGAAAAGCTTCCCTATCTCAGTGTGTCCACCTCTCTGGTGTACCCACCATGTGTTTTAAATTTGCCTTGATTTATGACTTCCATTGTTCTGTAAAACTATAAAAACCTTGTGAAACTGCTTCCACATTGGAACATGGAATTTGGGGTAACCTAAACCTTTGTTCCCAGGCCGTGGTCACTCAAAATGGCTCCACGGTGAACTCTCTCTTGTGCCCTGCAGGATGAGAACTGGGGTTTTTCATCAGCAGTGTCTTAGCCACAACCTTGAAATCGGGTATAAACCAGAGTGTGGGTGGGCAGCAGGCACTGAGGTGTCTACCTAAAGCATGTCCCCACATAGTGCTGAGTGCACAGGATAGTCCCCCCCACTAAGGTCCCCTTCACCAAGGCTCTTTCTGTCCAGCACTCTTGCCTGGTGACTGGTCCCTGCCAGCTCCTTGCTTTGGATGACAATGACCACCAGGAATCAATAGCATGTAATCTAGGTGGGGGTGTCTTCTTGTCTTTCTGAGACATGTATCTCGTGTAGCTGAGGCTAGTTTTGGCTGCCTGATCATCCCCCTGCCTCCACCTCCCAGTGCTGAGATTACAGGAATAAACTCCTGTGTCTGATATTTTTGTTAGACATGATCTTGCTGTGTAGTTCAGACTGTCCTGGAACTTACTGATTAGCCCAGAGTGCTCTGAACTCCCAATCATCCTGCATCGGCCTCCTGAACGCTGCAGCTATCATGCCTGTGAGCCAGGGCCATGCCATTTTGTAAAACCTCTTCCATTCTGACTGAACCATGATGATTCCCGTAAATGCAGTAGTTTGCTTTCCTCAACTAAGGTGACTCGTTTCTTTAGATTTTTGCCTTTCCTGCCTGGTGGACCTCAAGTAATAGCTAGGCAGGAAAGATGATTACAGACTACCTAACACTCCTTGACTGGTCATTTTCTACCTCCTCCATGCCATCCCTCTGTCCTCCATGCCATCCCTCTGCCCTGTAACAGCCCCAGCTTGTACGTGGGTAGTGGCCTCTGATTCTTACAGAGACCTCCCCTGCAGAGTTTTCCCTGAAATTAAGGCCTTAGGTCATTCATCCCTTGTCTGTCTTTCCTTGCCATTGACCTTTCAATGTCCATACAGCTAACATTTCATAAATGGGTTCAAAAAGTTCAGAAAATGCCATATGTATAATATACTCTAATCTCAAGTGATTTTCATTGATATACAATTAGTTTTTCTCTGACATTACTGCTAATAAAGGACAGTTCATTACAGCTTCGGACAGATCTGTCTGCCCTGTGTAGATGCCATGAAAATGATGTTTAAGTTTTCTGGGTGTGATGTCTTTCTGTATGCTGTGAATATATGTTGCTCTGATTGGTTGATAAATAAAGTCGTTCGGCCTATGGCAAGGCAGCTTAGAGACAGGTGGAAAATCCAAACAGATAGAGAGGAAGGAGAAAGACAGAGCAGAGAGACATTGCCAGCTACCGCCATGAGAAGCAAAATGTAAAAGTACTGGTAAATGACCATATACAATATATGCAGGCAATAAATACATCAACAATGTCTAGTCCATTTGTATTTGACAAATTCAGAGAAAATACTCCGTTATCTATCCTGTCTTTGTGAATCCAAAGGATTGTATCTAATTCACCTTCTATCCTAATTTACATTACCAACCAAAAACTACCTTTTGATGTCTTTCAAACTTATATACTTTACACTTCTTTAGTGAGCTTCTTTTCCGAATTTCTTAATAAGGAAAATTATAACTATAACTATCTAGTCTTCAACTCCCTCAGAGACACGAGAAAGAAATAATATTAACTGAGTAAACAAGAAGTGCAAACAAGCGACTTCCAAGAAATGTGAGAAAATGACAGAAACAGCTGGCTGCCTGGACAGTCACCCGAGGTTTCTCTGCAACGTTGGGGCATCCATCTTCGGCCTACAGGCCTAGCATATCTGACAGGCTCATCTGTGAAGCAGGACTTTCTGAAGGGCCTTCCTACCTTGTCTTGGCAAGGATTGGCAATCTTTTCTTTTGTGTCCTGCTTGTCCATTTTGGACAGCATACTGTCAGCAGTCAATGCAATGGCACTCTCTTGCCCAGTGGCTAACTTTTGCCACAAAGAAAGTAAACTCCATGTGGAGTTTCTTCAATGCCCATCATCTTCTCTGAAGTAAATTGGTGCTACCAGGAGCAGACATGTCTCATTGTCATAAAAAAAAAAGAAAAAAATCTGTTATTAAAACATCTTAAATGCCATATTCTATAGATCTCTGAAGTGTTTGAAGATGACCTGCCTATCTAAAATATATTTCTCCTTGACCCTGAAAACATGCCTAATATGACTATTGTAATGACTAACTACTAACTTGCATTTCTTTATTATCCTAAATAGTTTATAATAACTTTCAAGGACTAGAAAATTGTATTACATTGCTAAATGAACTGTATAGGTACAATACCTTGAACAAGATTAGAAATATATGTACAGTATTTTCTAAAATGGTCAATCTCAAATTTGTATCAATACACATAATTTGTATATAATATACAAAAATCCAATCCAATGCAAAATATTTAAAATTAGTAGTTGCCTTTTAAAAGTATATTCAATAATCTACCTGTTTATCTTATCGCATCCATATTCTCTCTTTTTTCTTTTCAGAGTAGATTCAATAATCTACCCTTTATTCTATAATTTCTATATCTTTTTTTCAGAGTAGATTCAATAATCTACCTCTTATCTATATCCCGTTTTTTTTTTTCAAACAAGAACCCAGAATCTAATTTTCTTGGTTTAGCCTTTTTCCTGACCATTATCAATTAGCAACTTGTAACCAACCATCTTAAACAATGACAATTATCCATAGCCCATTGAATGACCAAAAACGACCCACTCCACCTCTTGGGAATGTGGGTGTCATGTTCTTAAAATTACTTCCTGCTGTCTGGGGGTGACAGCATCTTTAGAGGATCTTGAAAAGAAAACTCTTGGGTTAATTGTCAAGTCCTGGGAGAATTAGCTGTATCATTTGTTGTCCAGCCTCTGCATAATGCAAAATTGAAGGGCTTGTCTCAAATCTTTGCTTGAGTAGTCTGTGAGGCTAGATCATCTCAGCTAGCCATCTTGAAATTGTCCTGAGCAGTTTTTAGTCCAAAGCAGATCTCTGGGTGGTGTTTGTCAGCTTAGTAATATTATTATTGTCCTGATGGAATCATCATTGTGAGGCCCCATCATATTTTTGGAGACTTTAAAGTTGTTGTTAAGTGAGGTCATGGTTCCCTGCAGAAAAATGATAGAGACTCAAATCCAAAATCATGTACAGGAAGCTAAATGAAGCCTTTTTTTTTTTTTTTTAGAATTAGTTCGTCCTCTATATGACCATTAACATCACGACAAAAATTAATATATATATATATATATATATTATAAATTTTGATATAAAATTCATACCTTAAGAAAAGTTTTAAGGCATCAAAATAAAACCAAAGAATTATGAGATTAGTGGCAATAGAATAGTCCCTTAATTTTGGTTTTTCTTCTGTCCCATATCAGGTGGTTCTTCTGACATGAGACAAAGATTTTGCATTTTCTTTTAACAAGCATGCTTGGGTTTAGAGAAGGAAAGAGCCATGCTCCAACTCCAAAGCCAGCTTTAATTTTTTTTTTTTTTTGTTTTTTTGTTTTTCGAGACAGGGTTTCTCTGTGTAGCTTTGCGCCTTTCCTGGAACTCACTTGGTAGCCCAGGCTGGCCTTGAACTCACAAAGATCCGCCTGGCTCTGCCTCCCGAGTGCTGGGATTAAAGGCGTGCGCCACCACCGCCCAGCTGCCAGCTTTAATTTTTAACTGAACTGGGACTACATAAAGACCATTTGTGTTATATGTCTGTAGAGAAGAGTAGAAACAAACATTTAGGAAGACATGAAATTTTATATGTGGTATACCAATAGGCCAATTTACTCTTTTTCTTGGGACATTTTTTCTGGCTGACTTGTCCTCTTTTTTCAGATGTCTCATTTGTCCAGTGTTCTTCAGATTCCTTAGCCTTCATTCTCCTGAAAGACAAAAAACAAAAACCCTTCCCCAACTCTACCTTTGGGGAGGTTCCCTTTTGGTAAGTTATATCTGAGTAAATGAAAAGCATTTGTTAGTGGTATGAGTTAATTTAAATTGAATGGTCATGCTGGTTGATGAACTATCACCTCTTCTAATTAAGAGGTCTCTCTTATTCAAATCAAACCTTTATCAGTTTTGATGGTATCCATAGCTTTCTTCTCCTGTAGAAACAAAAGCAAAACCTCGTCCCCAAAGTAATATATATCCTGGTTTCCATTCTGAGGTCAGCACATCTTTAAGTATATAAGCTGATTTAATTCTGTATTTTTTTCTATTATCTAATGTCTTTCTCCAGCTGTTGTTCCTTTCTCATTAGCATTGAGAAAATTCCAAGTTAATAAAGCATTGTATCTTCTATTTCTGGAGGTTTTTGCTTTTTCTGTTTATTTAGCATATCCTTTAGAGTTTGATTTGATCTTTATATGACTGCTTGGCCTGTAGGATTTTGTGGTATACCTGTAATATGCTTTATATGGTAATAAGCAAAAAAAAAAAAAAACTGTTTCATTTTGCCAGAGAAATATGCTGGAGCATTGTCAGTTTTAATTTGTGCAGGTGTACTCATGATGGCCATAACTTCTAGCAAATGCATGATTACAGAATCAACTTTTTCAGAACTCAGAGCAGTTGCCCATTGAAATCCTGAATAGGTATCAATGGTGTGGTGTACATATTTCAATTTTCCAAATTCTACAAAATGAAACATATCCATCTGCTGTGGATATCATTCTATATAAATAAAACACTGATGGCCAGTGACCAGGCAGGAAGTAGGTTGCCGGGCAGGAAGTAGGTGGGACAAGGAGAGAGGAGAATTCTGGGAAGTGGAAGGCTGAGGGGGGAGACACTGCAGCCACCGCCAGGACAAGCAGCATGTTAAGACGCCGGTAAGCCACCAGCCACGTGGCAAGGAATAGATTTATAAAAATGGGTTAATTTAAGATATAAAAACAGTTAGCAAGAAGCCTGCCACGGCCATACAGTTTATAAGTGATATAAGCGTCTGAGTGATTATTTTATACGTGGATTGTGGGACTGCGGGGCTTGGTGGAGCCTGGAGAGAAGCTCTCCAGCAACATCCATCTGCAAGATTTCATCCCTCTGAGTACCCTTTCAGGTTAAATTCTGCTGGTAGTGATTTTGAGTATAAAAAGAACAAGTATAACATTTCCTTAAAATTTCCTTGGCTTGTTGCCAGGTTATGGAAAAATCCTGTTGTAAACTCTTACTATTGACATGATGTTTTTAATGAAATTCTGAGGCCTCCAGCACATTTTCTATCAATAATTTATCAATCTCATCATTACCTTGTGCTAGAGGGATGGCAGACCCCTATGGGATTGGATGTGAGTTATATATAAGGGATGCTTCCTATTCCTGATTATTTCTTGTAACTGAATAAATAATGAAGTTAATTCTAACTCATCACAGATAAATTCTGGAGTTTCAATATGTAAAACCACTCTTTCAGTGTACTGAGAGTCAGTAACTATGTTGAGAGGTTCCAAAAAAATCCATTAATACCATCAGATTGACATATAATTCCGATTTGGGAACAGAATTTTAAGGACTTTGAACTACTTTACTTACATTTTCTGATTTGTAACCTGCCTTTCCTTGTTTGTTTGCATCTGTATGAGAAGTAGGGGTTCCAGATATTGGTATTTCCTGAACAATTCAAGTCAGGATTCAGTTAGCTTTCATTGTAAGTTTAATTCTATTAATTTGTGATATTTTTTGTTAATCTCTCTCCAAAAATTACTGCAAGCTCTTTGCCAAGGTTTACTTTCTGCCTGTAATTTGTCAATTTCATCATTAGTTAAAGGTACTGAGATTTCTGCTGGGTCTATTCCTGCTAATTGATGAAGTCTCAATTTTCCTTTTAAAATCAAGTCAGAGATCTTTTCCACATACGTTTTTAACTTTTCACTCTGTTTGTTTGGTAGAAATATCCATTCCAATATAATATCTTCCCTCTGCATTGAAATTCCTGTAGGAGAATGCTTAGAGGGTAAAAATAATCAAAATGCAATCAAGCTTAGGATCCAAATGATCCACATGTGCATCCTGTATTTTCTTTTCCATCAAAGCCAATTCTCCCTCAGCTTCAGCTGATAATTCTCTTAGACTATTTAAGTCTTTGTCACCCTTTAAGGTTTCAGACAAATTACTCAGTTCATCATTTTTTACCCCGGTAGTGGTCTGTAGACTAGAAATGTCTCCAAATAGTCTTTGAAAGTCATTAAGAGTCTGTAATTGATCTCTCCTAATTTGCACCTTTTGGGGTCTAATTTTTTGTAGACCTATTTTATATCCTAAATAATTTATAGAATCTCCTCTTTGTATCTTTTCAGGAGCAATTTGTAATCCCCAACAATGCAAAATTTTCTTTATTTCTTCAAACATTCTTTCTAATGTAATTGCATTTGAATCAGCTAGTAAACTGTCATCCATGTAATGGTAAAGTATAGATTTAGGAAATTGTTTATGTATCATTTCCAATGGCTGTCATGCAAAATACTGGCACAGGGTAGGGCTATTTAACATTCCCTGTGGGAGAACCTTCCATTAATATCTCTTGACTGGCCGGGAATTATTATAAGTAGGTACTGTGAAGGCAAATTTCTCTCTCTTTTTCTTGTAAGGGTATTGAGAAAAAACGTGTTTTAAATCAATAACTATGTATTGATGTAACCAACCGTTTTATTAAATAAGAAACACAGAAATAATGCAAAAGAGAAAGCTGAGAGGTCAGAGCTCAGAGCCAAAATCTCACCCTTCCGCCTGCGGTGTCCCAGCTTCCCGAATGAGCGCTCTATTTCCTGTCTGTTTGTCTATTTAAAGAGACAGAACAAGCCACAGCTATCTCACCTCACCAGTTCCTCAGCTGGTCCTGTTTCCTCAGACTGGAAGCTTCTGTGTCCTCATCCCAATAGCTCTCAGCTGAACTGTGTTGCTCCAAAGCCTGAAAGCTTAACCAGCCAAATGCTTCTAGTTTCTGGTCCTCACGCCTTATATATCTTTTTGCTTTCTACCACCACTCCCTGGGATTAAAGGCTGGCTTTCTGGGATTAAAGGCGTGTGCCACCACCGCCACACTCTTGCTATGGCTCTAATAGCTCTGACCTCCGGGCAACTTTATTTATTAACATACAATCAAAATCACATTTCAGTATAATTATATTACCACCACATTTCCCCTTTTCTATTTTAATAAAAAGAAAAAAAAAGCAAAAGGTTATGACTAACAAAAGAAAAACTATATACAAAAGTACAATAACTATATACAATATATACAAATAATAAATACCTAAACAGGTATTGGACAAATTAGAGAAAATAATTCCATTATCTATCCTATTTTGGTAAATCCAAGATGTATCTAATGCACTTTCTATCCTAATTAATTTTCAACTATAAGTAACTAATCTTCAACCATAACTAACTAATCTTCAACTCCCTCAGAGACCCAAGAAGGGAATAATATTAGCTAACAAAAATAAAAAACAGGAAGTGCATGCAAGCAATTTCCAAAAAATTTGTGAGTTGACAGAAACAGCCAGCTGCCTGGGCAGTCACCTGAGGTTTCTCCGCAGTGTTGGGGCATCATCTTCAGCCTATAGGCTTAGTGTATCTGACAGACTCATTTGTGAAGTAGGATGTACACAAGGTCAACAGTTCAATCTCACATTGGGTGAGAGCAGTCCATGTACCAGAAACACCTGAATTCCACTAGTGTCCTGTCATGATTCAGGATTTTAATTTCTGGAAATTGTTGACAGTTTTTTAATTCAGCTGTCCATTCTTCTTGGCTGTGTATATATGGCTTCATCTCATCATCCTCTTCTTCTCCACATCCCTCTATTAAATGCCAGTCTACTTTTGAGAGGCATGAGCTTTCAGCTGCTGTTCCATTGTACAACAGAATCCATCGGCCCTCTGCCTGTTCAGCTGCCTTCGAAGAAAAGGGCACCGTACCTTTTCCGGATGCGAAGGCCACTTCAGGGATGGGGCCATATTGTCCTGGCCTCAGAAGATGCCTTTTGATAAAGCCATAACCACACTTGTTTTGGTAAGAATCAGTAGTCCATTGTTTCGTGTTCTGTCTGTCCATTTTGTCCTGTTGATTCGAGGATACTTTGTTGTCCAGTGGCTAACTTTTGCCACAAGGAAAGTTGACTCCATATGCAGTTTCTTCAATGCCCATATTTTCTCTGAAGTAGATTAGTACTGCCAGGAGCTGACATGTCTCAAAAAGAAAAATTTTCTAAGTTATTAAAACATTTTAAATGCCATATTCTGTAGATCTCTGAAGGGTTTGAAGATGACCTGTCTAAAACATCTCTGCTCAATTTTTAAAACATATCTAATATGACTACAAGTTCTATTGAAATGTCTAACTACTAACTTTCATTTCTTTATATCCTAGTAGTTGGTAATAATAACATTCAAGGATCAGAAATTTGTATTACATTGTTAAATGAATGGTATAAATACAATTAGAAATATACATATAGCATTTTCTAACAATATCAGTTTCAAATTTGTATACAGTATAAAACAATTCAATCCAATGTAAAGTATTAGTAATTGTCTTTTTCTTTTCTTTCTTTCTTTCTCTTTTTTTTAAACAAGAACCTTAAATCTAATCTCCTTTGCTTAGCTTTTTTCTTAACCCTTGACAATAACTTGTAACCAGCCCCCCTAAATACTGAAAATTATCCCAGACCCAAAACCCATTAAAAAGACCAAAAAACCACCCACCCCACACCACCTCTTTGGGAATGTGGGCGACGTAGTCTTAAAATTGCTTCCTGCTGGGTATGGGCGAAGTTTTCTTTATCATGAAAGAATGCTCTGAGCACCTTGTAGTTCAAAGCTGATCTGTGGATGATGTTTGTCAGCTTAATGATATCATTATTGTCCACGTGGAATTGTTGTTGTTGTGGGGCCCCATCTTCTTTCTGGAGACTTCAGTTGATGTTAGGCCTGGCCATGATTTCCTGCAGAAAACTGATAAGAGACTCGAACACAAAAACATATATATGCAGCTAGCCTTTTTTCTAGAATTAGTTAGTACTCTATATGACCATTCATATCTTAACAAAGTTTAAAATGTATATATATCTATATATCTTTATATGTTAATCTTGTAAATTTTGATATAAAATTCATACTTTAAGAAAAGTTTAAAGAATCAGAATAGAATCAAAGAGTTGAGATTAGTAATAGAATAGTCCCTTAATTAATTTTGCTTTTGTCCTGTACCATAGCAGAAGATGGCTCTTATTCTGGCATGATACAGGGAGTTTGCATTTTCCTTTTAACAACATGCTTGATTTTAAAGAAGGAGAGAGCCATTCTCCAACTCCAAAGTCAGCTTTAAATTTTAATTGAACTGGGACTATTAGAAAACCAATAGTGTTAAATCTTTAGAGAAAAGCAGAAACAAACATTTAGGAAGACATAAAAATTTTTTAGATAATATATACCCATACACCGTTTCATTCTGTTTCTTGGGATAGATGATTTGTCCCTTTTCTTCAGTTGTCTCATTTGTCCAGTGTTCTTCAGATTCCTTAACCTTCATTCTCCTAAAAGACAAAAACAAAAACCTTTCCCCAAGACTAATTTTGGGGAGGTTCCCTTTTGGCAACATCTATCTGATTAAATGAAAAGATGTGTTAATGGTGTAAGTTAGTTTAAATTGGATGGTCGTGCTGGTTGATAAACTATCACCTCTTCTAATTAAGAGGTCTCTCTTGTTCAAATCGAACCTTTATCAATTTTGATGGTACCCACAGCTTATCTTCTCCTGTAGAAACAAAAGCAAAACCTCGTCCCCAATGTAATACATACCCTGGTTTCCATTCTGAGGTCAGCACATCCTTAAAGTATATAGGCTGATTTAATTCTGTAGTTTTTTCTATTATCCAATGTCTCTCTGCAGCTGTTGTTCCTTTCTCATTGGCATTCAGAAAATTCAAAGTTAGAAGAGCATTATGCAGTCTATTTCTGGGGGGTTTTGTTACCCATTTCTGTTTATTTAGCATATCCTTTAGAGTTCTGTTTGATCTTTCTATAACTGCTTGACCTGTAGGATTATGTGGTATGCCTGTAATATGTTTTATATTGTAATAAGCAAAAAACTGTTTCATTTTAACAGAGACATATGATGGAGCATTGTCAGTTTTGATTTGTGCAGGTATACCCATGATGGCCATAACTTCTAGCAAATGAGTGATTACAGAATCAGCTTTTTCAGAACTCAAAGCAGTTGCCCATTGAAATCCTGAATAAGTATCGATAGTGTGGTGTACATATTTCAGTTTTCCAAATTCTGCAAAGTGAAACACGTCCATCTGCCAGATTTCATTTTTCTGAGTACCCTTTGGGTTACATCCTGCTGGTAATGGCGTCTGATTGTAGAAGGAACAAGTAGGACATTTCTTTACTATTTCTTTGGCTTGTTGCCAGGTTATGGAAAAATCCTTTTTTAAACCTTTACTATTAACGTGATGTTTTTTATGAAATTCTGAGGCCTCCAGCACATTTCCTATCAATAATTTATCAATCTCATCATTGCCTGGCAGACCAGTATGGGATCGAATGTGAGTTATATATAAAGGATGATTCCTTTTCCTGATTGTATCTTGTAATTGAATAAATAATGAAGTTAATTCTGAAGCATCATGGATAAATTCTGCAGTCTCAATATGTAACACCACTCTTTCAGCATACTGAGAGTCAGTTACTATGTTGAGAGGTTCTGAAAAATCCATTAATACCAACAGAATAGCATACAATTCTGATTTTTGAACTGAATTATACGGACTTTGAACCACTTTACTTAAATTTTCTGATTTGTATCCTGCCTTTCCTTCTTTGTTGGCATCTGTATAAAATGTACGAACTCCAGATATGGGTTTTTGCCGTACAATTCGAGGCAAAATCCAATCAGCTCTCTTTATAAGATCAATTCTATTGCTTTTGGGATATTTGCTGTTAATTTCTCCCAAAAAATTACTGCAAGCTCTTTGCCAAGGTTCACTTTCTGTCCATAATTTTTCAATGTCCTCCTTAGTTAATGGTACGACAATTTCTGCTGGGTCTATGCCTGCTAATTGACGAAGTCTCAATTTTCCTTTGTAAATTAAGTCAGAGATTTTTTCCACATAAGTTTTCAATTTTTTATTTGGTTTATTTGGTAAAAATATCCATTCCAATATAATATCTTCCCTCTGCATTAATATTCCAGTAGGAGAACGCCTAGAAGGTAAAATAACCAAAATGCAATCCAGCTTTGGATCAATACGATCCACGTGTCCTTCATGCACTTTCTTTTCTACCAAGGCTAATTCTTTCTCAGCTTCAGGTGATAATTTTCTTGGACTATTTAAGTCCTTGTCACCTTCTAAAGTTTTAAACAAATTAGTCAGTTCATCATTTTTTACCCCAACAATAGTTCGTAGATGAGAAATGTCTCCAAATAATCTTTGAAAGTCATTAAGAGTCTGTAATCTGGCCAGGCGGTGGTGGCGCACGCCTTTAATCCCAGCACTCGGGAGGCAGAGGCAGGTGGATCTCTGTGAGTTCGAGGCCAGCCTGGGCTACCAAGTGAGTCCCAGGAAAGGCGCAAAGCTACACAGAGAAACCCTGTCTCGGAAAAAACCAAAAAAAAAAAAAAAAAAAAAAAAAAAGAGTCTGTAATCTATCTCTCCAAATTTGCACCTTTTGGGGTCTAATTTTTTGTAGCTCTATTTTATATCCTAAATAATTAATAGAATCTCCTCTTTGTATCTTTTCAGGAGCAATTTGTAATCCCCAGCAAAGCAAAATTTTCTTTACTTCTTCAAATATTATTTCTAAAGTATCTATATTTGAGTTAGCTAGTAAAATATCGTCCATATAATGATAAATTATAGATTTAGGAAATTTTTAACGTATCACTTCCAATGGCTGTTGTACAAAGTATTGGCACAGAGTTGGGCTATTCAACATTCCCTGTGGGAGGACCCTCCATTGAAATCTTTTAACCGGTTGAGAATTATTATAAGTAGGCACTGTAAAAGCAAATCTTTCTTTGTCTTTTTCTTGTAAGGGTATTGAAAAGAAACAGTCTTTTAAATCAATAACTATGAGAGGCCATCCTTTTGGTAACAGAGTAGGCAAAGGCATCCCTGATTGTAGAGAGCCCATTGGCTGAATTACTTTGTTAATCGCTCTAAGGTCTGTTACCATTCTCCATTTGCCAGATTTCTTTTTAACAACAAAGACAGGAGAATTCCAGGGGCTACTTGATTTTTCAATATGCTGAGCATTTAACTGTTCTTCTACCAGCTCTTCTAAAGCCTGGAGTTTCTCTGTTGTTAAAGGCCATTGTTGGACCCATACAGGCTTGTCTGTTAACCATTTTAAAGGTAGAGCTATTGGTGTCTTTGGAAGATCATCAGTTACTGTGCCCTGTTCTTGTATAATATGGATGGCTGGTGACCACTCATTAGAATAATATCTTCTAATATTTCTCTCAGTAACATGTGTTAGGTTATGATTTGTTTCTGAGATTGGAGGGATGTTAATCTGAGTATCCCATTGTTGCAACAAGTCTCGACCCCACAGGTTCATAGTTATGTTAGCCACATATGGTTTTAATTTTCCTCTCTGTCCTTCTGGACCTATACATTCGAGCCATCTTGCACTCTGTTTCACCTGAGATAATGTCCCAATTCCTAACAGTTGAACGTTTACCTCCTGAAGAGGCCAAGTTGGATGCCAAAATTCTGGTGCAATTATGGTAACGTCCGCACCTGTGTCTACCAGACCAGACAACAAAACACCATTTATTTTTATCATTAATTTTGGTCTTTGTTCATTAATAGAAGTTTGCCAAAAAATTTTCTTTATGTTTTCTCCTGAATTTTCTATTCTCTCTGTTTCATCAACCTGACCTGCATGATTTATTCCAATAGGCATTTGGTTATTTAATCGCTTTCCAGAGCAGGCATTTCCTCTATAGCTGCAGGAAAGGTTTGAACTGGATTTGCACTGGGGGCCTGCACGAGGCCCCTCTGGGAGTTTCCCGAAGACTGAGGCAAAGGATTACCCTGTCTGTCCTTTGTTGATCTACATTCGTTGGTCCAGTGTTTTCCCTTACCACACCTTCTGCATACTCCAGAAGGAAGGGGCATTCTCTTGCCATTGTTCCTTGAAGAAACATTGTTTCTGGGAATGACCTGTCTACAGTCCCTTTTCAAATGTCCTTGCTTTCCACATCCAAAACATCTAACATTCCTCAAACCTTTTGAAATTACTTCTCCTATCCACGTATCATCATGCTCATCAACCTCAACATTAATTGTTTCTCTAATCCAATCTTCCATAGGTGCAGATCTTGCCCTTAATGGCCTGATTATTCTTTTGCATGCTGCATTCGCATTCTCAAAGGCCAAAGATTCAATTATTGCCTTACCAGCTTCTGAATCCGAGACCATTCTCTTTACTGCTGAAGCCAGTCTTTGTAAAAAATCTGTAAAAGACTCTTTTGGGCCTTGCTTCACCTTTGTAAATGACTCAGATTTTTTTCCTGGTTCCTCAACTCTGTCCCATGCATTCAAGGCTGCCGTTTGACATAAAATTAGGGTTTGGACATCATATAAACATTGTGTTTGTGCTGAAGCATATTGACCTTCTCCCATAAGCTGATCCTGGCAAACTTGTATTCCTTTATCCCTCCATTGTTTTTCTATATTTTTAGCCTCCTCCTTAAACCAAGTCAGAAATTGAAGTCTCTGGCTGGGTTCCAGAACACCTTGTGCAAGGTCCCGCCAGTCCTGTGGTATTATCCTATTATATGTTGACCAAGAGTTTAACATTTGCTTTACATATGAGGAATGCATGCCATAAGATACTATTGCCTCCTTAAACCTTTTTACATCCAACATTTCAATTGGAGCCCAATTATTTTGTGTAGCCATCATTTGATCAGGCATCTGCTGTACAGTTACAGGATAAATTAAGGGTGACTGTGTGAAAACAGGCTTTCTTTCTACAACCTTATGATCCCAATTTGAAACAACTTCACTGTTAATTGGATAAATTAAGGGTGACTGTGTGAAAACAGGCTTTCTTTCTACAACCTTATGATCCCGACTTGAAACAACATCTTCTAAAGCTGTTATCCTGGCACTTAAATTGACTATCTTTTTAAATATTAAAATGTGGAGTAGCATAGTGATAAGGTGCATAATTCCACCAATACTAATATTATATAGTTGTTCCATTGTCAGACTGCCTAATATTTCGAACAAAAACCAATTTTCTTCCAATGTACACATAAAGCCCATTTTTTTTAAATGTGGAAAAAAATTGTCTTTTAAATAGTTTCCTTTATGACTTACCAAATCTGCGTAGAACAGTAGAAATCCCAGCGAATTAAATCTGCGTAGAACAGTAGAAATCCGAGGGGATTTTCAAAACAGCCACCTAGTGTCCCAGGTGTAAATCCAAAGAGAAAGAGAGAGAGAGAGAGAGAGAGAGAGAGAGAGAGAGAGAGAGAGAAAGAGAACAAGAAAGTGTAGCTGGCTAAAGTTTAAATGCAGCCACGTGTTCCCTCTTGTGCCGAGTCAAGGCTTGGGTCTGGCTTCCTTAAACTTTGACCACTTGCGTTGGCTTTACAGGCAGGGCCCTGTTAGGCAGGGCAGGTCTGAGTTGTTTGTAGCACCGGCTTTAAGCAAGTTGCTCACAGACCTAGGCCGGGGCTAGAAGCTGCCGCTCGGACTAAGAAGCCGGCAGCTCGGACTAGGTAGCCAGCAGCTCGGACTAGGAAGCCGGCCGCCTGTTCTGCCGCCCTTGCGGGACAGCGGACCTGCCGCCAAGCCAAGCGGTTTTTAATGGATTCTCCCCACGTTGGGCGCCAGGTATTGATGTAACCAACCGTTTTATTAAATAAGAAACACAGAAATAATGCAAAAGAGAAAGCTGAGAGGTCAGAGCTCAGAGCCAAAATCTCACCCTTCCGCCTGCGGTGTCCCAGCTTCCCGAATGAGCGCTCTATTTCCTGTCTGTTCGTCTATTTAAAGAGACAGAACAAGCCACAGCTATCTCACCTCACCAGTTCCTCAGCTGGTCCTGTTTCCTCAGACTGGAAGCTTCTGTGTCCTCATCCCAATAGCTCTCAGCTGAACTGTGTTGCTCCAAAGCCTGAAAGCTTAACCAGCCAAATGCTTCTAGTTTCTGGTCCTCACGCCTTATATATCTTTTTGCTTTCTACCACCACTCCCTGGGATTAAAGGCTGGCTTTCTGGGATTAAAGGCGTGTGCCACCACCGCCACACTCTTGCTATGGCTCTAATAGCTCTGACCCCCGGGCAACTTTATTTATTAACATACAATCAAAATCACATTTCAGTATAATTATATTACCACCACAACTATGAGAGGCCATCCTTTAGGTAACAGAATAGGCAAAGGAATTCTGGGCTGTAGAGAGCCCACTGGCTGAATTACCTTGTTAATTGCTCTTAGATGTTATTATTCTCCATTCACTAGATTTCTTTTTAATAACAAATACAGGAGAATTTCAATGGCTGGTTGATTCTTTAATATGCTGAGCATTTAACTGCTCTTGTGCCAACTGTTCTAAGGCCTGTAGTTTTTCTTTTGTTGAAGGCCATTGCTGAACCCATACAGGCTTGTCTGTTAACCATTTTAAAGGTAGGGCTGTTGGTGTCTTTGAAAGATCAGCAGTTATTGTACCCTGTTCTTGTATAATCTGGATGGTTGGTGACTGTTCTTTATAATACCTTCTAATAGTTTTCTCAGAAACATATGTTAGTTTATGGTTTATTTCTGAGACTGGAGAAATGTTAATCTGGGTATTCCATTGTTGTAATAAATCACATCTCCATAGATTCATAGCTACATTAGCCACATATGGCTTTAATTTTCCTCTCTGTCCTTCTTTCCCTATACATTTGACCCATCCTGCACTCTATTTCACTTGAGATAATGTTCCAATCCCTAAAAGCTGAACATTTACTTTCTGAAGAAGCCAATTTGTATGCCACGATTCTGGTGCAATTATTGTTATTTCTGCACCTGTGTCTACAAGACCTTCGATGACTATCATTTATTTATACTATTAATTTTGGTCTTTGTTCATTTATAGGAGTTTGTCAAAAATGTGCTTTATGGTTTCTCCCAAATTTTTTGTTCTTTCTTCTATATCTGTTCAATCACCTTGAGCAGTATAGTTTTTTACAATAAGCATTAAGTTATTTAATTGCCCTGGGAAGGGGTTTCTTCCATGATGGCAAGAAAGGATTGAACTGAATTTGTCATGGGGGCCTGTGGGAGGCCCCTCAGGAAGTTTCCGAATGGCAAAGGCAAAGGATTACCTTGTCTGTCCCTTGTTGATCTACATTCATTAGTACAATGATTGCCTTTACCACACCTTCTGCATATTCCAGAAGGGAGGGGTATTCTGCTGGGATTATTCCTTGAAAAAACATTGTTTCTAGGAATATCCTGTTTACAGTCCCTTTTTAGGTGACCTTGCTTACCATAATTGAAACATTTGACAATACTATTTTTTTTCAAACCTCTGGAAAGCACCTCTCCTATCCAAGCATCACCATGGTCATGAGAGTCAATATTAATTGTGTTCCTGACCCAATTCTTCAAGAGTGTTGATATTGCATTTAATGGCCTAATTATCCTTTTGCATTGTGCATTAGCATTTTCAAAAGCCAGAGATTCAGTTATTATCTGTCTAGCTTCTGATTTTGATATTATTCTATTTACTGCTGAAGGCAGCCTTTGTAAGAAATCCATGAAGGTTTCTTTTGAGCCCTGTATAGATTTTGTAAATGACTCAATTTTCTTTCCTAGTTCTTCAATTCTGTCCCAAACATTGAAGGCTGCCATTCAGCATAAAATTGGGGTCTGGTCATCACATAAAGATTGTCTTTTTATATCAGCATAATTGCCTTCTCCAAGAAGTTGATCTTGGGAAATATCCATACCTCTACAATGCCTTACATTGTTGTTCAATGGTCTTAGCCTCATCTTTCCACCAGGTCTTCCATTGTAACTATGGACCAACTTCTAGGACAGCTGTAACCAAATCTTTCTAGTCTTGAGAGACAATTTTATTACAAGTTGACCAGAAGTTTAACTTTTGCTTCA